>NW_028277173.1:12730000-12992500 GCF_051122295.1 Plectrocnemia conspersa
AAGCTAACTTAGGGTACATATAAATACTTTTACTAATATGATTATTAATCAATATATTTTTGTTCCAGGTGAGTTCAACACTCGATTACTTTTGATATACGCGCAAAAATAAAAGTTCTTGGTAAGTGGAAATTGATCTAAAATGTAAATGTTCTCGGGGAGACATTAAGCGCATTCGTCATACAAATCAAATAGTCATCAGGCCGTGAGTTAACCTTTGAACTTTGAGAGGATTTCCGGTATTCACACTCCCTCTGGTGTTTCCGCTTTCGCTTCCCTTTCTATGTTCGAAAAGCAAGGGTTGCCATTCTCTACTATAAATTGAAAAGACTTTCTTAAGATTCTTAATCAGATATGACACCCTTTAGTGAGGACATATATTATATATTTTATATAATATATCGCTTGTAGTGTAACACAATTTGTTAGCTAGGTAAGTAATAAGTGTTAGGGACATTGCTCACATATCCTGGGCGGACAAGGTGCAATATGTTGGCATTCATAAATCATGGTTAGGAATGACTTGCAGCCACCCTATCAACCCCTATTTCGTCCATCCGCCCCTTCTGAGCACTCGGTAAGTAATAGTGGATCCTATATACGTGGGTAAAACACTTCTTGCACGCCGAGGCCTACCAGAAATATTATGTCATTTATATGTAAATTGGGTTGAGGCTGGCTTATCACCGCGTTCGATAATCGAAGATAGGATTAATGACAGGACAAGTTATATGTATTGAAATAATATAAACATAGGCAAATAAGTAACTCTATATATAATTTAAAATTAAAAAAAAATAAGAGATATAAATAATACATTCAGATAATTTACATTTTTTGTTTGTAATAAATATGTATATATATATTTTAAAACTAAATTAAAATTAAACTATGCCGCATTTTAATTAGCTGATTTCATATAATAGTTACCAAAATTGTATTCTTATGTATACTAATTTTAATGTTTAAATTATTAGGTTTAAATGTAATTAATTTAATATTAAGTCATTATCATATTGCAGATCTTGATTTCTAGAGTTATTTTATTATATGATAAAATTAGATGGAATCTAAAACAAAAGGAACATCTATTTTTTGTAGTTTTATCCATTCTAAGATTATTATAATAATTATTCTACGTAACATACTAGTTCACTTGCGAGTGCAATGAAATAATAAATAATTCATTAGTGGTCTTAAAAGTCAAATTTATTTATCAATTATAGCTACATGGCTCGTATACATATAACTCGATTCGATGTTTTATTGATAGTAGATATATGAAAACATTTTATTTTATTTTATAAAAATATGACAATATTATTTTTACGTGTAATAATTAAGTTGCTCTCTTCTTCTTGTACTGATTCTATAGAAAATTGAGCGTTCAGATCTTAAATACTTTTTAAATGCGTTTTTCTAGGCTTGCTTTGCTTCTCAATTTCATTTTTAAGGTTTGCTAAGTCAGATTTGATGCTCCTCTAAAACTTATTCTTAATCTGATGGGAATCAGATAAAAAATACGTTATACGTATGAATAATACAGATCCAAAATACAAAAATTATGACGTAAAAATACGTCATAATTTCCTGATATATGGAAATGCTCAGAAGTCACACATATTCATAAAAAGGTTAACAAATTATGCATTAAGGACTATTGCTCAGTCGCAGTGTTATAAGCTCTTGCTAAATTGTTCGAAATAATAATCCATAAATAGGCTTTCAATCACTTTCGAAAATTAATATAATACAAATTACATAAATAGCATAATGCGACGTTAAAATTGTAAATTTAAATAAAAACCGTCAGTAATTGCTTTATTAGACACCTATAAGACACAGTAGGATTCTTACAACAATCGAATCACCAATTAATTTTTTGTTGAGTTGAAAATATTATTTCTAAAAATATTGTACAAGATCCATTATTTTTTTATGTAAAAAGCAATTCAGAAACAATTGCGTTGTAATATATTCGATTAAATAAAAAGTGTCGATTAAATAAAAATAAACTAATTTACTTTTAGGGCATTTAAATCTAAAATATTGTGTTATATGAGAATTTTATTTAAATTATTTGTTTTAAGATAAACTTAATTTGATAAAGAGCTTGTTATTTTCTTTCTTCTAAATATGTCAAAATGTACCTTATATCTTGTGCTGATATTTCTCTGCCTTACTATTTTAAAGTAGCAATGCTCAAACTTAATTATTAATTAATATATTATAGCGTTAATATTTTGATCGGTAATATGTCTCGCCAAGGGTATATTTGAAGGGTGTGTCACTCCCCGTTTTCTTGCGGTATGAGCGGTATTTATATGGTAATGCGCGACATATATTATGGCTTATCTCAGATGGCGGTTTATGGAGATGTAGCCCTTAGAGATTTATGGTGGAAATCGAGTGTGCAAGAATGTCAGTAATATAGAACGAAAAAATCGCACTCACTTTTTGAGTCCCTAACAAAAAAAGGAAACTAACCCAAAGAAATAATCTTTATTGGTAGGACTTTGCGCACGATGCCCCAAAAGCAAATGATTTACGGTCAGCGGGCTTTATTGTCATTACATAACTCCCCCTCGCTTTCTTTCCATATTGTTGACACCCCAGAAAAAAATCACTAAAAATTCTACCAAACACGCGGGATGCTTTAACCGTCAGTTAACTTTCATATCGGACAAATACCCTGGGCGCTCTTTTTAAATTACAAATTTCATGGGAAATCCCGCGTAATATGCCCGCGACGTATAGCCCCCAAAAAAAGCTTCCAAGGGAAGCTTTTATGAAATATTTTCCGTCTGCTGCGAAGCAAGTTCATAAAGAAATTTCTTTCGTTCAGCCAGTCAAATGGGACGTATAACATAAAGCAATTTCCTCCAAGAATTTTTAAATAAGCTTTGTTTTATTTTTCGCCAAGATTATAGTATGGAATCAATTCTATCGGTAAATTGGCATGTCAATCAGCTCACAACGCCTCCTTATTATATGCCTAAATATCTGGCTAAAGTCCCCCTCATTTCAAAAATAGGGTATTTCGCATCGCACAAAGCAATAGGGGTGAAGAATTTCACGGGGTTACACACATAATGAATACCCTCATGGTCCGCTCGGAGAAAAAATGCACAAATAAGGTGATCGCTTCCATCGGCGGAGTAATCGAGCTTATTGTGATGTAAATGCGGTTAAAATGCATTCACAGTTACGGTAAAATGCCAATAGACTATGTGAAAATTGTTCGATTTGCGGTTTGTGTAACTTTGATTTGTTTTTTGCGATGTGTGATTCTAAAAAACATCATATTTTCATTTAAAATGGCGTAAAACCTCAAAGGTTTGATTGCTTTCCACTGATGCGTAAATATATAAATAAGGTTAGATAGATGAGATTTTGTAAAATTATGATAAATAATCTAGTTTCAGTTTAAAATATAACAGAAATAATTAAAATAAATTATTCAGTAAAAAATTCATTTTATAAATTAATTCTCTTCAAGAAAATACAAATAAATGTACAAATAAAAATTCATATTAAAATATAATTTCAAGCTAAAGTATTTATGTTATTATATTTTAGATAATAATTCGCTTTGATCTAAAATTGTAAAATAATATATACACATAGCATTTATGTACATCGTCATAAATACTATCAAAACTTGATTTTATTTTTTACACATGTTGTACAACTATTTAACATTTTTTATTAAACTCGATTTATTTTTCATAATATTTTCCCTTAAAAATAAAAATAAATAATTTTTAACTTCAGATCATATTATTAAAACAATTAATTCTTAGAGGCTATAATAAAATTATTTAATATGTAAAATATCTGGGAATATAAAAAAAATAATTATACATTTTATTTAATTACAAAATAATATTATTTACGATAAAATACAGAAAATAATTATTCTATATAATAATTTAATTATTAAAAAAAACTGTATAGTTACTCTATTTAAATTTAAATTTTGCTTCTAGAAAAATAACTGACTAAAGTTTTGCCATCTATCGGTGGATTTTCGAACGATATTTATTTTAGCTAGTGACATACTTAGTCGATAGGTGGCGTTCATGTCGCCTCAAAGGGTTGAAGTTAACTTTCGATAATAAGTTTATTCATTCATGTACAATATAAATTATGTTTTGAGCAATACAAAAATGTATTAATGAAATTAATTATTTTACATAGTTATGATAGAATTTTTTTTTATATATCATAAAAGTGGATATAAAAATTATCATTGTGTATTATTCAATGCTAAACAAATAATTTTAATCTAACTTTCTTTAAAAGCACACTAATTAGTTTTATTCGCGTCTTATTTATCCAAATTGCACCTCTGTGTATTCCCAGCGTTCTCTTTATTCTTTCTTTCGTTCGCTTTAACCCTTCGGTGACGTAAGACAATAATGGCGGTCCAATTAGCTCTATCCCGATGGGATGAATTATCCGGTCAATTAGCCACAGGAACCGCCGGGCATAAATGACGACGAAATTAAAACTCTGAAAGTGGAAATTCGGATACGATTGCCTTTTCCGGACCGTGACCGGAACCGACACAACAAAATTTAATTTCCACTGACTATCAAACTATGGGAGTCGTTTTTTATATAAAATATTTTAATCTCGACATACTCTATATACCATTAAGAAAACAAATTCAAAAAGAAAAGTTTCCCAAAACACATTCTTTGTTCATATATCAGTAAATATTTTTTCAATACATTTTTAAGATAATACAATATTTATGGAGTTTATATTATTATAGTTAAAAACACCATCTTGTCTTACTATAATAAATTAATTAAGCCCCAGTGGTGTAAATATGTATCTATTTAAAAATATAGAAAGCTTAATATTTAGCTGATGGATGACAGTTACACAATAGTTTTCTTAAAATACTGGTGTGTAAATAAATACTTAAAATTACCGACTTTTATACATTTACATGTCTTCAAATGTCGATCTCATACTTACCTCTATTACTTTAACATTTATTTAAAAATATATATTTCTGTAATAATTTAGTTACTTTTGGTTATTTATATGGCTAATAGTGCATTACCTAATGAATAATTTTTTAATTGATAACTTATAAATATCTCAACTCTTTGAATTTTTTGTATGATTAACATTAAATTGAAATTTATTAGCCAACAGAATTTAAATAAATATTTTTAATTAGCTTTACAATAAATATGATATTTTTATATATAAATATACTACTATCGACTACAATCTAAACGCGTTCTACAATCATGCATATATCTCCCATAAAATATCTTCAAACACTTTATATATTAATCACGCGCATTATATGATGATTTATGTCATGGGTAATAAATGACTGAGATGCTACTGCTAATTGTGTGTCATTGCTAATTGCGCACGACGTGTCTGTTTATGTAGAGTCTGAGTGGAATGCAATTAAGTAATTATGTATATAAAGACATTTTATAAATTATTATCAATAAGTAATATTCACACCTTTTGAGTGTAGAACACCTGTAAGATATATTTATCGAAGGGGGGTTTTAAAATCGCGCTTTTATTGACACAATGAATACGGGAATAAGAGCTTATCCTTTCGCGGTAGGACGTTGTCGCGCTTATAAATATCCGCTTTAATTTTAACCCCTAACTCTAACCCTACTATGAGCCGTGGCAGGGGTAGCGCGTATTTTTTATATAAATGTATTTAATTTATTTAACACTAAACTGGAATGTTTTTTTTTCATTAGTGATATTTTTAGAAGTAGTTAATGCAATTAAAAAGTAGTTGTTGTGAATGAATTTTATTTTTAAAGATATTTTATTGTAGAAACATTTAAAATATTTAATTTAAATGTCTACTTTTACATATAAGTTAAATTATTAAGAATGTTTTGACATATCTCTTAAATCATATACATTTCTGTATGGATATTGCGGTTAGTTTAGTTTAGTTTCTTGATTAATATTCATATTTAATAAACCTGTTGAAAACATGTGTTAAAGTTGTATTATAGCAACAATGCTTTTAGCTAACATTGCTCTACAAAGTTATATTGAGATTCAGAGTAAGGTTTTCCGTAGCTATTTTGTTAATTTAATGAAATGTTTTTGCACTTTATTGTACTATTATTATGGAAGTATGTTTATAACTAAATTTATTAAAAAAAGAACGGGACTTTTTATGTTAGATATTGAAAAAGCTTTCGACACAGTATGGCTTGACGGTTTAATTCACAAACTATACAAATACAAAACTCCTGATTATCTGCTGCGATTAATACGCTTATACATGAGAAAAATATGTTATGTTGTTTCACTAAATAATTAGTAATCGATACCGCGTAAACTTTCAGCGGGAGTTCCTCAGAGAAGTTTGCTTGGGCCGTTTCTCTTTAATAAAATACGCGTTATCAAAATATATAAGCAGACGATACAATTATTTTAATAACAGTCTAAAACCAATTGCAAATAAATTAAAAAATCTTTTGTTAATTTAAAGATATATATTTTGAGAGGTGGAAAATTTAAATTAACTAGAATAAATCAAAGTCAATAAAATTTACAAACTTTCCCACCACCTCTTTAAAGTGAACAGGGCAGTAATGTAAAATGGATATCTAAGGTTAAATACCTGGGCTTCCACCTGGATATGCACATTATGGAACTTCGCTCTAAAAAGCATTGAACCATTTTTTTTAAAAAAGAGCACGTTTACTACAAATAATAAAATCTTGATGTACAAATTATTACTCAAACCCTATTTTTCTAAATTGCAAGTCATCCAAAATAGAGCTATACAAAAAATATATACATAAAACACTTTTTTATATTAATCTCAGGAAAACTTCATGATAGCCTTTCACAATCAAAGAAAATACTATAAAAATATTTGATCTTGTGTATCTTATACTACGAAAAAAACAACCTCAAATATAAAAATAAGCAGAACATTTTAAAGCACATATTGCTTTTGTGTCTGAAGACCATATATCAATGGTTCCAGATTTTCAGTTAAATCTATTCAAATACATTACTTTTTTTTTCGTTCATATAAATTGACAAAGTTTTTTCTCTTAAATTGTAACCACCAACGTTTATATTAAACTTATTTTTTATTATATTGTAGCTTTGTAAACATATATATGGCTATTATCCTGTAATATGTTTTGTATATATATATATATATATATACATAATGGTATGTAAATGTTCAAATGATCCTGAGTAAGAATAAAAAAAATATTAAAAATAAACCATTAAATGTTAATTCAGGTCTTATTTTTATTAAGAATGATTAATGCTAATATTGAATCATACCCACCCCTGTATGGAAGCATACCAAACCCATACTTGTGCATCGATGTCTAAGAAAGTAAAAGGGGGGTGCGTTCAGATTTACATTTATATGGCGACGAACTTTAAAACCGAATCATACACTCAACTCTTCTGCTTTGATCTCTTTTAAAAAGCTGTTCCTCGCCCTTGTCGCGGGGGTTGGAACGAATAATGTTTTTATGATTATTTTTATGGTACACAAAAGTGTCGTTTCCACAAGTGGCATTCGCTGATGGCACTTAGAGGTGTCTCCGATTGCATTCGCTCAACCAATGCACCGGGGAAGAATTTTATATCACGGGATATAAATATTTTATGCACTTTAAAAAAATATGGTGGTATAAATCGTTTGGCTTTAGGTTTAAAAAAATATCATCCTTATTTATAGAGCTAGGTAAAAATGATCGTTGAAAATAACAAGGAATTTATTGTGGCATTCATAAATAGTTTTTAAAACTGGAATCCAAGTCTTGATATATTTTTTTAAAAACAATCATCTCACGGATCATTATGCATTTTTGACTTCCATATATTGTTTAAATAACTATCATTAATAGAGATTATGTTTTATTTTATTACTAATGTAATATTATTTTATTTTTACAAACCTTTGCTAGTTTGCTATCGCTCATTTACTCAATTAACTTGTTATTTTTATTCCGAGTTAAAATAGTGGTTCAATAACAATTGATTTAATTTAAAAAACAACAATAGGTATTAGACAAGACTTTTTTTATTAACTAAATATTTTTATTTTGTATTTCTAACTATACGTAGAAGTGATTTGAAAGAAAAAGATAGACACACAAAAGGGGGTACTACGTACATTGTGTACGTGCGGTAGTGTAGTTGGCACAAAGAGTTGTCAAATAAATTTCTACGGTAGCGAACCGGCGCGTAATGTCTTCTCTGAGAATAGAAACTTTTTAAAGGGTAATGGGGAACAATAAAAGTGTTTTAAAATCCGCATAATGACCGCACAGGCCTTAGCTTGCGCGAACTTAACGGGCCCGCGCTATTTACCGGGTGCCAAAGGTGCACTAAAAAGGATTAATGTTATTATTATAAGGTGCCATTACGCTGACGTTGCTTTTTATTGCACTTTTATTCACCAGTGCCAACTATACTAGGGACCGTACAAAAATACAATACACTATAATACATTTACGGAGCGTATCATAAAATTGTGTACACAGTTTGATAGAGGTTGCGTGAGATTATTTTTACATTACGATATGAAGATTTATTAAAAACAAAATCAAATCGAGTGAAAAAAGTAAATACTATAGCTATTTATATAATAATTACTAGTTAATCTATTTTTTTATGGTAAATAAGCTCTTTAAAATCTTGTTGAAACATAAAAAATGTATCAGTTACGTTATCGTTTTTTTCTACCATGCCTCCGTGGTGTTAAGCGTCGAATATGCTCAAACCGTGTATGTAATATTATTCAAGGGACGATTCGTAAGGGCCATTATTATACGGGTACAGGTAGTCCCTCGTCAGGGGCCAAGATCCTCGGCGACGATAAGGTCAAAGATGACGTTCTGAATTAGTAAGGGACAAAGCGGCGTCGGGGCGGTAGCTCTTTTGAGGGCCCTTCGTGATGATTCAATTTCACCTTTGTTGTATTGTCTTAAATTATAACGACCGTAATAAGCTAGATGTTTATCGTATTTAAACGCAATAAATACTATATTTCAAGTTGAATATACATAATTCGGAATACGCGAACATTACAAATATTGTATATTAAAAACTACTAAGTTCTGAAAATAGGATATACTTGAAAATTGATTTTATCGTATAAAATGTCAGTTTTGTTAAGCACTAACTTGTGCGCTAAAACTTTACTGTTTTTTTAAACTACTGACGTAAGAACATATTTTGTCATTGCTAAAAACAATCTATCCAAGCGTTTTGGCAGATAAAAACCGATAAGAATTAGATCTTTAGGAATTCAAAAAGCTTGTATAATTTATTAATATAAATCAGTTTAACCTTAACTTTAGCATTACATTAGGGATGCAGCAAATGACTATGATATATCTGGCTAGCAATTGTGTTATATGGTGTTCATTTCTTTAGATAAATGTATTGTTGGTTGATTTTACTGTTTCTAGAAATATATTTCGAAAGTCAATTAAACGAGAAAAAAATAGCTTTTCCTTCGAAATAACGATAGCAATCTTAAATAATTTTCATAAAACACTTAGTTGCATATGTATAAGCATTTTCACCTCTCAATTTTATTATGAATTCTAAACAATTTTATGTAACATATAGTATGTAAATATAATATTATAGCACATTCTTGAGGATATCTTTATTTTTTTAAATATCATCAATCTTTTTATTTTTAAAATATTTTTTTTCCAATATTTAAGCATGTAAGCTATATTATTCATAGTAATTAAAATATAAAAGAACCTTGAAGAATGATAAAACATTTATCATTTATTAAAACACATTAGTAGGTACATGACTATACATTGTTCTTAAAATTAACATATTATTTGCTACAAAGGGCGCGAATAATTCATGGACAAAACCGGGTCGACCTACTTCGACTAAAGAGTGTCAGGTTACGAAGGAATTTCTGGCTCCCGTATTTATACCAGAATTGTAGATAAAATTGTCAATAACAGCTTTTGATACTTCCCACTTTTTATATTTTGAACCTCTGTATTATATATAAAACGAGATACAAGTTGATCGACGGGCAAATTTTATGGCGTAGCTCAGTGAAAACCCCCCATACATTTTTGCGATCTGCCGATTTCTACGATAAGCGTTTTCTTCTTATCGGATTATTATTGAACTTCTTAGATTACCAACGCTAAGATAAGGCAGTTTAAAGTAGTTGACGAAATCGTAATCAATTTTTTGCTATTTAAATACTTCCACCTCTATTAAAAGCTTCCAATAAAGCATGCATATTTTAAAGCATCTGGCAATGACACGCCCTTTTTTATGCAGCGATATAAAAATGCAGCGGTTGTAAAACATTTGAAAATATTCGTACAAATTTAGTTTTAACAAAAAAGAATCACATTCCAAATTCATTTTTATTGTGCGTTATGTTTATAAAATTCTTACTGTTCATCGAATGTCTAAATGTAAAAACTTCAATATTTGTAAAGTAACAACAAAACCAAACTTTTTTGTACTCCGAATATTAAATTATATTTATTTTTATATTTTATTTAGTTATTGGTTTATTCATAATAAACATACATAAGCTTAATATAAGTTTCATAAATACAATTTTATATTTAATAATAAAATTAGTTTGACATTTTTTATAGAAAAAAAAAACACATTATTTACAACATCTTGTTTGTCAACCTTTCCCTCATATGTCGTTCATAATTTGGTTTATTATGACAACCGCTTGATATAAGGCACGCTTCCCTTTACGGAACGATCGGATAAACTACACTTTTTGTCCTATATTATTTTTTGTACGTTTTTTCCAGCCTAGTTCACGACTTGTTTAGATCATCTCTTCTTCGTGTTTATATCGTTTATCTAAACTAGCATTCACTATGTTTCGTTTTACTTCTATTCTTAGAATCACGCTCTATTGCTTCATGCTAACTAACTTAATATATTTTAAGTAATATGTAAATCTTACGTATGCATATTACAATGTGTATAATATTTATTAGTATAATTACAAACGTGTAATGTATATAAAATAAGTACTAAGCCTTATGGATTTGGAATTATCACTTATATTTATTCTTATTCTTATATATGTATAATTGTATTAACAGTTGTTTTAAAAATACAATGACATTTTAATTACAATTTCTTAAGGTTTGCTTAAAATAAAAAATATTATTAATTTGTGAAATAATATTGATTTTATATAAAAAATGTCATACTCGATCACAATGTCATAACTGCCTTTTTTGAAAGTCATAGTCATAAAAATTATATATATATGATATTATAAAAAATCGCAAAAATTGTCGTTGCAAAGCCTAATTTAAAATGCTATTTCCTTAAACCGAGCAGTTATTTAAAATATGTGTGTATACCTGGCCCAATTTAGTAGATTAATATATATTTTTTTTATTATTTATATGATGCTAAAAAAATTAATCTTCGAAAATATAAATAACGTCTAACGAATAAAACTTTACCTTAGTCAGAGAACCTATCAAAAATATATGTGTTTACTTTGTAAACATCTTAAATACAATAACACGACAGAAGCAACAAAACATAATTATATAGTAGGGATGCAAAGTTTGACATATCATTGAATAATATTGAAAGCTGATAATGACAAATTTATGATCATAAATTATATTTCTTAATTTGACATTATTCCAAATCTTGTTCTCTTTGACTTTTACTTATTAAGAACATCACATTTTTTTCTAATTATAAAAATCACTATTGAATGTTAAAGTACTTCTTGAATCATTGTTTGCATTGAAGCATCCATTTTTTAACACAAAGATAATATAAATAAATTTGCAAATAAGTAGAAAGCTATAAGAAATACTTTTTATTTAAACAACGAAGTAGTGCATATATTTGTTAGAATCTAAAACGGGTAAAGGCCACTGTTTAATTATTGTAACCTAATTTTAAAACGTAAACATTCAATTAAATTTAGTACAATGCTTTACTATTGTATGCACATAAACTTTTATGTATATCTAAAACGTATACATAACTGATACTAATTTATTGGTCATTCAAAGCAAAATCTAAAAGCTAAAATGAACGACCCTTGAAATTTCGTATTCATTTTATTTTATACCCATAATTTTAACCCATACACGCACTTGACCGCGAACAATATTGTATATTCAAAATACGTACGCGATATTCATAAGCCGTATGTGGATTTTTATCGTTCCGCTACCGAATTAAACAAACAATTTATATTCCAACACGGCCAGGATCTCGAGCCGTCATAAATTCACACATCATTTTGGTTTTTATCCACACTCTTTATACCCCCAGAAAAAATCTCGCTTCAGGGTTGATATGTTATTGTATTTTTGGCCGTTCTCTCCCCGTTTCCCTTTAATTTGTACGACAGCAACAAACTGCCACCCGATATCTTCATAACGCATGATTAAGTGCTTGGAAGAAAGGCTGTATATGTGGCGAGAGAAATACAATAACATAAGAAATTTGGATGGTCATAATTTATAAAGTAATTTGTTAGAGGTTGAGTTACGGGTATAAAAATCTCAAAGTTTGTATTAATATTTATCTTACTAAAATATTAAATCTCTACTGTGATTTACTAGGTCAAGACAAATTTATTTTTAATAATAATATGTAGAAAGGTAGTAAGATAATATAATTGAAATATAAGTCATCGCTATATTGTCTATATTTTCCGATTCCGTAGAAGCAAACAGACGTAATAGTTCTTTGTAATCTGGGTATGAACCCAACACTTTCTTTTAGTTACAAGCCTATATGCTTACACTTATTGATTTTAATAATATTACTTATAAACAATATAACTGTCTGGAAAATTAGTTCTTATGAAACATTCAACCTGATTTTAATAGATTTTGTCCATTCTATTCTCATACGCATTTTCCTAAAAAATAGTACAGCACGTCCGCAACCGCGCCTTTCATGCCTCAACGCGCATAAAACGGAGTTTTCCACACGAACCTGATTCGTTTTACGATAACGGCTACCCGATCAGCGTTGTCTAGACGTATTTTCCGATTTCCACGTGTGAACGATGCGTTATTTTTCCCGTGTCGATTTTTACAGACGCGCCCAGGTGAGAGATTGGAGCGATGGCCAATGGACGCGATTAGTATTCAGATGGTCAGCTAAGGCGGCGACTGACTTTTTCTCCATCGGGTCAACAGGAAACTTCACATCAAGCTTCACATTTTCACAACACATGCGCGCGGCCCCCCTCGTGTCCTGAATCTCTAATTGGACATAATACCAACACAGTATCCTGACTGCAGCGGACGATCGCACGAAATACCGAAATCGCCCCAATCCAAAGCAAAGTATTCCCAAATTTTTATTTTTTATTTTGAAATCTAGCTGCTTTATCTTAATAGAAATAAACAATATGTTAAGATAGCTCTCTTTGATTTAAAAAAAATGTTTTAGTGTAGGTATACTGATGCAAATAAATGCAATTTAAAATATACCCAGATTCACATAAACAAGTTGATTGAAAAAAATCAGGAAAATAAAATTCATTCCAAATTGTTTGTTAATTTATTTTAGGTAAAAATAACATTTTAATATTACATATCTGCATTAAAATTATCGTCTCAATTATAACATTGTTCGGTACGATTTGAGTTTTGGTTCAAAATCCTATTTAACACTATAAGAGATAGTATGCGCATCAGATAATTTTTTTATCAAAACCTCCTACACCAATTTCATTAGCCAAAATAATTATTTCTGCTGATATTATTTTCGCTGACTCTAATACATCCAGGATATACTGTTTTCCAGCAATAATTGCACTTTTTTCTAATTTGTATGTATGATTCGTTTTCGGTTAAGTTATATTAATCGTTTCGCTGTGTTTTAAACTCTCTATTTTTGCACGAATATTTAATAACCTGACTTCCGTTTCTAACAGTGACATTTTATTTCATAATACGTTTTTAGCCTTCGTAGAAAAATAACTGTACATTACTAAATAATCCTCTAAAGGCTTATGAAATAAGACATAATCAAAAAATTAGTTTTTAATATTTTGTCAAAACAATATTGTTGAAAAACAGAGAAAAAATTTTGCCAATTTTTTTATGTCTCTAATTTTACAATAATCTTATTTAAAAAGTAAAATAATCAAAGGTCAAATTAAAAATAATTCTCTAAAGTTTATAAAAGAATTTTTAATCTAAAAACTATTTTATCAAAACAATATCATTATAAAATATAGAAACAATTTTGCTTTCTTTAAAAATCCATAATTTGCTTTCCAGCAAATTAAGTCTCTACAGAATAATTTATCTTATTTTATTTTGCTCTTAAGATGTTTTTAAATCTTGCGTTTCATTCCTATTAAAATCTTAATGAAGGCCGAAAAAGTTTGGTTCCAGAACTTTATATCTAGTTATGAAGTAGTTCCACGCCCCACTTTTAATTAGTATTTGATAATCGATAAAATCATTTCTATTTTAGTTATTTATGTGATATCATATAATATTATTATTATTATTTTTATTTGTTTTGCAATCATTTATATGTTTTCTTCACACCGTTGTTTACTTTAAACTCGGTAGATTACCTTAATTTAATTTAACAATCACGTTCCTACGTAGTTCTGGGAAAATTAACAAACGCACCGATCACCTACCGTTTACAAATATACCGTTATGTGAATGCATGATAATATATAAAAGAAAAGCTTTCGTCTGATGCTCAATAATCAAAGAACAATGAACATATATATTATGAATTCGCGACAATTGGCCGTCACATGTTACGTGATTAAATTAATTTTGTTTCTTAGAAAAGTGTTGAACTGCATGAAATCAATGAATAATATCTATAATATAACAATGAATACATACATTACTTTTGATGAATACAAATAAGTCATAAAAATATTTTTTATCAATAAAACAATCTAATGTATTAAATTACATTAAATTTTTTATGTAAATATATATAATAAAATGTCGTATTTTTATTGAATATAAAAATAATATTTATTAGAAATCATAGGATTTATTGTTTTTTTTAATGGTACAATCTAATGAATTACTAGATGACTGCATAATCCTTAATTCGTATGGAAACCATGTGCCTATTGAGAAATCTTTTAAACGAAGCAACGTTCCGCATTTCCCATCAGTTTTATTTGGCGGGCACCTTTTTATTGACATTTTAATAGGCCGCGCCCAAAAATTTTGGACACACTGTTGTCACGAAGCCCATACATGGGTCGAATGCTTGATTGCAACGGTATCATTCATCTTGATCACACTGTAGTGATGCGAAAACGCACGTCAAAGGGGCTAATACAACTAATATTTATATAATATTATATATTACATGTAATACGTTATCCAGTATTTGATTTATCACCATATACAGAGTATATACAATTGACTAATATTTTCTATGTATTCATATATATATGTTAGCAATTTTTTTTTAGTACTAATTGATTTAAAAAAATATTATTAGATACATTACCACAAGTACACCATTTACGTGACTGTTAATTTTGGTATACGTGACAAACTATACAACTCTACATACAAAGTGAGCGGTGAAAACCGTGACTTTGCCACATTGAAATTCATATGTGTAACGACATGTGTGTTCGTATTTATGATTAAGTTTAATTTAGTATATAATAAATTTATTCATTTTTGAGCTTTCTATGATGATATACTTTAATTTTATTTAAAATTGCATATTATACACATATGTATAACTTTTTAGAAAAAAAAATTTTATAATTCTAAATTATAAAATAATGTTAATGTCATTTTGAAAATTATACCACAAACAAGCAAGACTTTTTTTGTAAATCATTGCTATAACGAAAACCCAGTTTAAAAATTTTTCAGTTATTTAGAGAGTATATTGTATATTTTATTAAAATACATCATGTGAGAAAAATTTGTATATACATATGAATATAACTATAAAAAGCTATAAAAATCATTTCCATTGCGTTTAACCAACTGCATTACATGCGATTGTCATTCAGAAGAGGACTGTCAACCGCAAGGAAGCAATCCTTTACATTTTATTTATCTCTAATGACAGCCTTGTGGCATGTTCCATGTTAATATTTTATACACATATAAAAAAGTCGATTAACATAAAAGTTTCCTTCTAACTCTTCAAAGGGCTAGCGTTAAAAACAAAACAACACGAGGGGAATAAAAAGACATAAGTCTACTTGCCAATATCTCAGCCGGGCTATTTATAAGGCGGTATTGTCTAGCAAGCATTTTTAGGCTTTTTTATTGCAGTCCATTTTTCATGTTTCAGACGCAATTTGGTCCAATTCATTTTTCAAGTTCAGCAGTCTTGGGGTGGGCCCGAGGGCGGCCATGTCTTGGGGGCGACCGTCACGCTTTGAAATTCAACTATTTTTCAAAGGATTTTCATACGCGATCTTGTGCTCTACAATGCATTTGTATGCGGTGGGATATTTTATTTATGAAGGGCGACGAATCGATACTGAATACGTCCATTGTAACAAAGCAACAGATTGCTATGATGATACCATGGATAATTTTTGATCCGTGAAAGCTTTTGTGCAATATGAAAGAGCACCCCAATATCGAGATATGATGTGTCAAAACACTCAATGATGGACTTTAGATCTATATCGGAATATTTTACTATTTATATAAACGTAATGTTTGGAGTTGCCAATAATATATTTTTCGTGATAGTTGCGAGATGGGTCATGTCAGTATTTTAATAGTGGTCGTGTGGAAGTAGGGAGGTTGGGGACCCTTTAGGCCCACAAGTTGAGTAATGATGTAAGGGCATCTCCGTGTCACATTTATATTGCTTAGGACGTATTAGATCATATTGTTCTGATATGATTGGTTTACTTGGGGGATAAGCTTACATAGTACGTATACAGGTTTGTATATATACATATATAAATTATAATATTTGCCAGAAAATTCATACTTTTTAGAAAACAATATTCGGAGTCTTCGTAGTGTTATTGATTTATTTAAATAGTTGATTATTTTTACTGATTAATATAGTTAAATATTTCAGTATATTTTGAATAATATAAAAAACTTAGCTAATCCAAAGTTTCATCATATGCACATAATAAATTCAGTAGAGTGACCATATACGAACAAGGAGGAAGTGACGTCATTATGTCACCGTATTGTGAGCGTTCAGGATATGAAGTGTCACCATTGTGTTACATCATAAAAACGATCCGTACCTAAAATTGATTGACGACAACCCTTCTCGATTGCAAATATTTCCTGCGCAGAATCGAATTATACGCGAATCCTATTGTATTATTTTTATCCAAGATTAATCCTACCGTATTGGAAACCATCCCCAAAGTCAATCTGATCATTCATCCGAACGACCATTTCTAGCGGAACAACCCCTCGTCCTTTGGTCATCTTTTTTGGTAAGCATTCCAATAGCAAAAAATATAATAATAATAAAACCAGAAGCTTGAAAAAGTATCTACATAAAACCACAGTTTTATTATTTCGTTGATGTAATTGAGCAATTATGCATAGTTTGTTTAAAAATTTGGTTCAAAGGTACCACCCGCTGCTGTGTAACCCATTCGCTCCCGTTTCACAGCTATGTTATATTCTAACCCCTAATCTAACTTTCCGGAATGCTTGACAATCTGATTATAATATTTCAAACCGTAATTGCTTTGTGAAAAGATTGTGAAGTCCTTCTTTCCCGGAATGGCACATTATATTTTTTTTCATCCCCACGTCTATTGAGGGTTTGTCAACGCGACATTATTGTCATATTATTTATGCGCCCCACCTGACAATTTTATGCGCCAATAAATTCAAGATAAATATCAAAAACTCGTGTTCTTTCACAACTATATTATATTAAATCTTTGTTAGTTTTTTTATTGTATTATTTTTGTGTAAAAAATAATAATATATAAATATAAACACATAAGAACCCTTAGTGATGCAATACATTACGGTAGTTATCTATGAAAGAAATGTGCCTGAAATGAGTATAAATCTAAAAGGTCATAATATACATTTTTGCGGGCAACATGATTAATGCGCGGAGAAATTAGATATTATTTTATCTCTCCGGAGGACTCTCTACCTTTTCGTCCTGGCGATTTATACCCCATCCCCAGCGCCAGAAATAAATTGTTTGCTTAATGCGTTTTTAAATGTCCTTGCGAGTATTTGAACCGATTCAATGTATGACTTCTCTTTATTATGAAAGTTTAAATAAATTTATTAAAATATATCAAATAGATATTGATATTTTAATTATTGAATATTATTAATACAAAATTAATATTAAAAAATTATTTAGGTGTTGTGTAAAAATAGAAAGCGGTGACTTTCACATAAGGTTTATTTATATTTTTATTTTGTTTATTTTTATCAATAATACTACTAATAATATCGATTATTATTATAAATATAATTATTAATGTAAAGATACCGCGTTAATGTGATACGTTTTAAATTAAGTATACTATTATTAAAATAAAAAATTACGATTGTAGAGTACGCTCGGGATAAGGATGCTGGTTTGTTATTGTGTGCGTATACATGTATATGAGGGGGAGAAGCGATGTAGTGTGTACTTCGTTGTCTCGCTTTCTCTTTTAAGGACAGTCGCTGATTTGTCAACGCTGGTATTCGTCATTAAAGTGCAGTGTGGCACAGAAGTTCGATCTTCTCTAGTGATTTATTTTAAATAATTTTGTGTTGATATTGTTTTAAAACTCAGATATCCCCACTGTCCCATGGGTAGGTCACTAAACTCGTGCCACTGTTTTTTATTTATAAATAACATTTTAAGAGAACAAAATTTCTTGGGCATATCTGGGTTAATTGATATCAAGGCTTAATTTTGAAGTGAAAGATATATTTTTCTCTTTAATGACGTTTCGTATAATTAAGTAGCTGTTATATTAGTCCTAGTTAGTTAGTAAGTTTGTAAATATTAATAACATTGCAATGTGTGGTTGTTGCCAACTTTTTCTTCTCTAAAAACAGATCATAAATTGAACTAATTGCACATTTAAATAATTAAAAAAAAAAATTATACTAGATACTTAAGTTAAATTATATATCAATAGCACCTGTAAATAATAATATGGTAAATAAAAAAAGTAAGAGTTATGAAAATATTTCTTATCGTTTCTTTACGAATATTATATATTATTTGTCTAAAAATATCAACGTAAGTAGTTTGAAATAAATACAACAAAATTAATTCAGTATTTTAATAACTCGTTTAAGACTCTTAAAAACTTTACTTTACTAAGAAATATATAAGAGACGTAGTACTGAAAATTAAGGCCACCACTTAAAGCAATTAATTCAGTCCAAAATTTAATTTTAGCTGCAATGGTATTATAACTTATAACGCTTATTTAACCGGTGACATTTTTCTTCCTCCCTTTATGTACGCTGCATAATCGGATTATTTACGAGCACAGATAACGGTATAGTTAGTGTATAAATATTAAAATTAATAAAATTGCTTATCATCTCTTCGTCGAAATAAATTACCCCTTTAATTCAACCAAAAAATATAAATATTTTCACACCATAATACAATAATTTGTATGCTC
Organism: Plectrocnemia conspersa; assembly: GCF_051122295.1. Taxonomy (NCBI): domain Eukaryota; kingdom Metazoa; phylum Arthropoda; class Insecta; order Trichoptera; family Polycentropodidae; genus Plectrocnemia; species Plectrocnemia conspersa. The sequence continues at coordinate 12,749,631 of NW_028277173.1, forward strand.
GTTTTGTCTGCTATAGTAATAATGATAAACGATTTCAGGGTTTACCTTATGACGGTACTCGATTAGGAAAATAAATCGTCCCTTGCAGTTTAAAAAATGTGTTAAATTGATAGGTTGTAATGAAGCACTCTTCGCTTCGTTATTTTTATTTTTTCGCTCGGGGTGTTTTGCGGAAGGCGAACGGAATAAGCGCAGGGGCGCGTTTTATTTTTAAAAGAACAGGGGTGGGTGGTTGGCAAGGGGTGTAACGGTTATAAATCGGTAAAATATGTTAACTCGTGTCTTGCGTCTACTGCGACAAACCCCCACGGGGGATGTTCGCCATGTGAAATTGACTTAAGTGTAAGCCCTTCGTTTGTTTCTTATTTCGCGTGCAATGAGAAAAAACTGACAGGTATTTTTATTGCCATGTATTTTTTTACTCTAAAAATATCCAATGGCATTTTTTCACTAACTTGATTCACTTAAAATATAGAAATTATAATATTGTACATATAATATATATTAGTAGTAGAGAATCTATGTCACGCTAGATAATTTTATGGGCACTTGGAAAAATGTAATTCTTGCTACATTGTTTATATCATAGTTTGCTGTTCCATTACTTTTATATAAAGTTATTTTATTTTGTAAATTTATTATACTCTTTAAAAAATAAAGGTTCATATACTAGCATCCATTCACATTAAAAATATATAAATTTGATTACATGAGCACAAAAAAAATACTGACTTTATATGTAATGATATTTAAATGACCTTAAGTATACTCGTCTAATTATATTAGTGTAACTTTACAATAAAGGAAAAAACTGTATGATATATTTACTTAATAATAAAATAAATATTAGTAAGATTTTCCTTGTCTATTGTATCTCCTGTATTTTTTATTGGCAAGTAGTAATTTCTATTGTAAAAAATTCTAGTTTTTATTTTAGCATATGTATTAAAAAAATGAAAAAAGTACAAATTTCTTTAGAAATTTGCTGATTTATTAAGAAGTCTATATTGTTAAAAATTAAATTGTACGAATATTTTGAAATATTTTACAACCGTTGAATTTATTTATACCGCTGCATAAGAAATGGTGGGTCCGTGCCAAATATTTGCTTTTTTAGAAATCTCGTTTTTTCATTAATTTAAAGAAGTGTTTCATTTTTATCTTGTTATAAATATTAAAAATGTTAAATAGAAACAGCTCTGATTGACAATAATAAAATCCATAGAGTTCACTGAAGAAGTCGGTAACGAAAATATTTATCATTAATTAAAAGATTATAAAATGAAACTTTTTTTTAGTCTTAAAGTAATCTAAGAAAAGTAACAGATTAATGGAGAAAAAATTAAAAATATTTATATCGACAGGCAACAGAAAAAGTAAATTACAGTGTTTGTTTGATCCTCTGTTATTTTTAAATTTTTTAATGATTTATGTCACCCAATTTTTAATGGAATTAAAAACACAACAACCCTTATACAATACAATACGTAAGGACATTCCATTTTAAAATGTAAAAACGCAATTTTACACTAGATTTTGCCTGTCACAACCCTCACCTCTTACATTGTTACATATTGCCTCATATAATTCCAGTGCCATAAATTGTATATACTTACATCCTAAACATATACATATACAATCTTTTTTCAGAGCATTTTCCGTCATCATTTATTCACTATATAACCCATTTCCTTTCGGTCCGGCGAAATTTTAACCGAAACGTCGCACGTCACGTTATTGATGCGACGTCACTTTTAGGAAGAGACACTTTTATAATCGTGTAAAGGGGCATTATTTTTATAGGTTGGCTTTTTCGGGTCTGAATATATAATATAAGCAGCACCTATGTGTAGTCCCGTTTTGTTTTTGAAGTAACATCACGTGCCGCCACTGTGTTATCTGAAGCGCCCGTGTACTCCATTATTGGTCACATTTTCTCAACACAAGTGCCACCCCCCAACCACCCTTTTGTAACCCAGGGTGGCGGGTGACACGCATTTTATTTGTTTTAAAGCCTCCACCAAGTACAAGAGTTATTTCCGCGGCACGGTTAAATCCGCAAAGGTAATAAAACATACCATGCGAAACACACGAGTCTCTGCACAAAAACAATACTCTTGTATGATTGTTTTGATACAGGGTAAACTTTGAATAAATAAGTACACTTGAATTATGTATGAAAGTTTTGTTTAAGTATTCGATAATAAATTATAAAATACAATGAATCATACTTCATAAATCTGATTTGACACAAACAAAAGTAAGCAATTTTTATTTGCTGTAAACAATTCCCATGAATTTATTTTTTTAATGTTATGCATATTTCTGGTCGTCATACGATCAATATACTGATATAGTTACTTTATTTATAGCTAAATTTAATAATGATATTTGTCTTGAAGTATAAATACATCTTCACGTGTTGTTTTTTCGACTTCTTACAATAACTTTTGTCTTCTGATATCTAAAAATCTGTCATATATTGCCTAGTTTCGCATATTGGATTAAAATTTTATATTATTATAATTAATTAAAACTAAAAATATATCAAATGTTACGTATAAAAATAGTTCATAATAATGTTGCCAGTTAGTCTCATTGTTTCCCTCTATATTTTATTTCGACTTTTATATATATAAATTATTACTATTCCATTATGCGTACCGCGCTCCACAAAAGTGAGTTGTATTCCCAGTTTTTCTTTCCTTCTCCATGCTAAGCAGCATCTCATGAAATTTTATTGGCCATTTTTTCCGCACTTAATGTGTTATTATGTATGATAAATCATTCTTAAACTCGTTTCTCATTCTATAGTATATTAAAAACCCTTCACAATAAGCGATTCGTTTATGCGCGCAAATCTAACAGAAGAGACGGCGCACTTTATCTGAGTTATACGTATGACCGGTCAAAAGTTTAAGCCACATTCCATTTTCAGTTCATTTCATTTCATTTCTGGCCTCGACCCTTTTCGCTTCTTATGTATGTGATACGACCCCAAGTGTGACTGGCCCTTGCATGCCTGGACAATGGATCAGAATATCTTCCACAGGGCGTATTATTATTTTTATCATAGTACCTATTTAATCGATAAAAATATCATCAAATTTCTTTGATTTTACTCAAAAAATATTAAAAGAGTGCAAAAAAATAACATAGATATTTATTTTGCTAAAAATATTGTGTGATTTATTGATTAAAGAGCAAAATTTATTTACATATATTACATGTGTAGTGAATGCACGTAATCAACTATAAAACTTCCCCGTATGTAAAACTTCAACCCTCATACTACCATAATAGCTCAAATTTAGTGAATTATAGAGTTCGAATATGTTATGCAAATTGTATATAAGTCACATATGTATGCCTATTTAAATATAATTAGGCATAAACTAAACCATATTTTTTATTATTATTTTTAGTCCTCTCAGACCCCTCATTCTCTTAACGCACAACAGCCTTAGTTTGACTTTGTCATTTCCAATTCCTTAACAAATCAGTAACCACGATATTTGATGAAGCGGATTCTGCGAAAAGACAAGCCCCACATATTATTCGCTAGAAAAGAACTTGCGACTCCTGTCATTTGCAAACTCAAATGCTGCCTCGCACAAACCCTAATACATTATATACATATTTTTATTTAACATAAAAAAAACACAGTCAATAATTTTGAATTAGTTGTATACATCCTTGAAAGTTATTAAGTATTAAAAAACATATTTATAAATATATCCTAAAATACTGAATATTTATTTAAAATAAACTAAAATGGAATTATACATATATGACAGAAAATTGAGTGTTAGTTGTGTAAGCTTTGCGAGAGCTTTTTTTACATCACGCTCAGTGTTGCCACAGCGTTGTCTCACCCCCGTGCGCACCGCTGGGGGAAAATTCTGTACAGAATTGACTGGCAACAAATTGACATGGGTAATTTGATTTTCTCGACAACGCTCATTGTGTGGGCGCATTTATCTATAGATGCCATTTAGAGTCCCTAATAGATGCGCACCGAATCAATTGTGCCTAATTTCGTTATATGTTACGTAGCCACTTATGGCGAGGGCGTACGGTGAAAATCATTTTTGCGAGATTAATCCGAGCTTTTTCTGGTTGAAAATAAATTATTATAGACATATAGACCATTTATTATAAATCATATTGATCAACACAGTCCAAATTATGTAACAGTTTAATTAAACGAAAAAAGCTTTTTACAGCCCTTAAAAAAATAAAATTGCTTGTGAGTGAATTTTTAATCAGAAATAAAACATTTTTGAACGTTGCAAATAGTAGACGCTGCTCGCTTTGATGCATTTATTTTTAGATAACACCCACAGTTCTAGTTGTGGAGCTACCACGATAATCCATTAAATTGAAATAAGATTTTTTAATAGTCTGAGATGCGACAGTTGCTGCTGCTTCTATTTATACTCACTCACATTCAATCTTATCGACACTAAACTATTTTATTTTAATAGCTCGTAATATGAAAATAAGAAATATTTTCTATAAACGAAAAAAAATATATTAATAGTTTTCCTACTATTTCTTGCGCATTCTGTGTCATTATTTGCTATTTTATTTTTTGCATCATAACTAGATGAATAATACGAGGGATACATTTATGAAATGTTGCTTCATGAAAACAAGTTTGTTGGCTCTAGCATGATTTATTTACTATTCAATTATATTTAAAAATTTGTCATTTCATGGCCACTTGTGAAAAAACAGATTTATGTGTCACTGCATTTAAAAAAGCATACAACTTTTTGCACTTATTATAATTTTCTACATGACACATAACAGTGAAGTCAGTAATGCGTGTAACGCTACTTAAATTGTTTTGGACTGCGAAGTGTATTATCAACATAATGACAAATATCTTGTTTGACAAATATGCCATAATACATGGTAGTATTCACAAATATTTGACAGCAATTGGTTTGCAATTGGCCAGCGATTGTCACTCACAAGACGCGGGAGGGTTACTTGACATTGCGTGTAGGGTGGAGAATTTTTTTCTTAAAAGACAAGGCCTAGCATTAGCTTAACATAATTTGCCAAATATTTTGTCTAAGTTGCTGAATATAGATAAATGACTGTTGTCCATTTTGATCGTAAATTAAAATAAACATAAACTTCATCTACTTCAGAAACTGGTCGAGAGAGAGTATTTAGCTGGTTTCTTTTTAGTATTATATATTATATGATATTTATAAATTTTTATGTATTTTTGTTTAATTGTCTTTATATTATATATATTTTTTTAATAATCTTCTATAACAATGTTTATTTTATTTTTTGGTGGCCATCTCAGGAATTTCGGGTGAGTAAAAATACAATATTTATTTAAATAATATCTGTATATGCATGTAAAGCGTATTACCATTTATTACGAGTACCTAGAGTGGAAAAGAGGGTAGCTATATAGATGTGCAGATTGGCAAACGGATTTAATTTGTAGCAAAATCTAGGACGGTCAGGGGTTCATTTGCTTTTGCATATATTTGTTTCTATCAGCAAGTGTAGAGGAGAATGAGGAGGAGGAGGCAACAATTAAAATTAGAATATCTTAATTTGTATCTAGCTCTATTTGTGTATGTGGTATGTGAGTATATGTATTATAAATGTTTTTCTATAACATAATTAAATATTAATATATATGTATTTTTATTAATTATTTAATGTCGATCATGAATTAAAGTTGATCATAAGTATTTTATTTAATATACTATATTCACTGGTGCAAAAAATCAATGTTGATACATGGATGACTTATTTTATGTGCACCTTGTGCATCCGAGGTAATTTCGCCTGTGTCCTTTGTCACCCCTGCACCCCTGCAAGTTTGCTCACCCTCCACTTATATAAAGTTCCCGGTCAATGAGACTTGTTCATGAATAACTTGCAACACTTAGTCAAGCTTCATTATGCCGATCTCTGAACAAAGATTATGATAATGAAATCAATTTATATGTAATTTAATATCTATGCATGTATGCATATTATACTATTTTTATTTAGTATATAACACTGATATGAAAAATTTAGCAATTTATATTTTAGTACATTTTTATAAATGGGATCTTGTTTGTTATAATTCTCTATTTTTTTTATATAGATATATCTATAAGATTCTATAAGAAATTGTGTCCAGCGTGTATACACATAAAATAAATGTTTCAATGTTATTGCACCAACCCCTCTTAACTAGTTCAATTCAAAGACGACACTGCGAAATTTATTTACCCTAATATAGGGCATGAACTAATCAATACTGGTTCTATTATAGTGGGGTAGAATACATATTTCTTAATACAATTATTTATATAAATTATTATGTATGCTAAATTTCCTAGTTGATAGTATAAAATGATTTAAACTTATTTTACGATTGCATAATAAAAGTTTGAAATCCGTACAACGGTGGTAACAGTCATTTATAATATATTCTGTAAATGTAGAATAAGTAGTAAATGTAGAATATGATTTACTGCATTTTTTGGAATCTCTGGAATTAAGACGAGATTCGAGTTTGTGTGTTTTTAAGCGCAACGGTAATTTTACTTTTATTTTTATTTTTACATATATACAGAAAAGAGCAAAAGTCATTTTACCATTTAAAAGTTGAATTGATACTCTATTCAGCGTAAAATTTAAATTTAATTACACATTAAGAACAATATCTTGTAAATGTATCCAATTTTTATCTACACGAATGGTAGATTTTCATATAAAATACCTGACTTTATTTATTTTCAAATATTGTTTTTCAACTTGAAGTATATGGCCAAAAATACTAGCTCTTTTACATAAATCAAAAATAATAAATCTAAAGCCGTAAGATCAAACTAATGCGTTATTCAATTTTTGGAAATTCTGAATGCAATTGAGAACAATGTTAAATGTATGTTCGTGGTTTTTTTCTATGCTATGTTGTACAGATTAAGATTGAGAAAATATGATATAGCTTACCGATATTCGGATTCGGATTCGCGGGATAAATTCGAGACTGCTTTTTCTATATTTTCTTTTAGGAATAAGCACATGAAATTGAGTGTATAATTGCCTAAATTTTCTGCATTGAATCTAGTTGTCAAATTACCGATAATATTTACGATGTATAAAATCATTTAATTTATATAATTCAACTGGTGCTGTTGTAGAATATTCGTTATTTCTTTGCTTCTTCTTTTGGTAACCGATCTGAAAACTCAGATCGAATACTTAAATTTACTGCTACTAATTTACATCGTTGTATTTATATATTTCCTCTCATGTCTAATATTTTTCAAACGTTCAAAAATCAATAAAGTCAACAATAATTTACAAATAATTTTAGCACAACCGGAACTGCATTAAAAAACTACAATCTGTCCCTTTGAATAATAATATTTTTTGTGAAAAATGGGTGCTTTTGAAGGCAATGTTGCGCTGCTTTTATTTCTTGTATAATTTGTTTAAAAAAGGGGTAAAAAACTTATACCTGAAATACATCTCAAACAACTGTAGTTTAGTTCAGATTCATTATTTGAGGTCGGTTTTAACTTTTTTTATAAATATATTCTTGCTATGATTTTTTCTAGAGTTGGGCCCCTCAAGGAGAAAGGGCACCGAGAATTTGTCCCCTTTCTCCTTTTTCTCTGCAGGTTCGATTAAGATACACAATCGAAAAAATCACCTTTTATTCATCAATTTCTTTTTAAATTTTAAAGATTATATTTCCAACAGACAAAGAAGTTTAATTTTTGTAATTTATTTCAAAGACTGTCTTTTAAGCTCTTCTTAATCTAATTTAATCCAATTACAAGCAATTTATAAAATCAATTGCAAAATCAGTTGCATTTCGAAGAATCAGAAGGCTATCAAGTCTTAGCATATCATAAAATAATGTCACTTGATTCTATTTTTAAAACTATCAGCCAAGTGAGAATTTAAATATTAATAGACTAATAATATTCACTTCTGTCCATTTTCTTTCTACTTTATTAAACGTTTATAGTGATTTTTCTCAAAATTTTCTACACAAATATAAACAAATCGATATCTTACCTCTTAAACCACACACATACAAACGTGTAAGCGTCACATTTTTTTGTGCCTTCACGTACCATAGACGTGTATAACGAACGTGCCACCCAAACGCTGAATGAAAAACCACGTGTAGTTGGCATCAATGAAAATGTTTGCAGTCAGGTTTGGGATGTGCACGTGAGCTTTTCGGAACCAAGTACGAGAAGGGGCGCGCGGAGGGCATACCCCATAATGGAGTCATTTGAATTCATTTGACGTTTGACCACGTGGCCCGAGGGAAGCTTTCGCCCGAGATAGAAAAGCTTTTTTCCACGTCCAACACGTTTCAATCTGAAAACAATAAAGTCAATGGAGCAATTCAATCATTACAATTATGATACATGTACAGGCTGGCCCACAAAATTGGCATATAACAAATCTTTTTTAGACAATATATAAACATTTAATTTGATAATATGATGCAAAGCTCGATTGCCATATAGTTAATGGTGATATAAACAGGCAAAGTAAGTTACTTTCTGAACAATGTTAAGAAGTGGCAAAAATTGTTCGTGAAAGATTGGGCTACCAAAAAAGAGCAAATGTAAGACTTCAATTACGTTTGAATCAGTTCAATCTCAAATTAAAATGTTTTATAAATATTTTCTGGAGTTTGTATCTGGGCGTATTATAGCAATAACTCTCAAGGGCGTGTCTTGCTTTGATTGTCGCGTTTTTTGAACGGAGTTCATCATCCATTTAATTATTGTTATTATTAATTAATATACCTGTGCGCATTATCAAAGCGCAGGTGGGAAAGCTCTCTGCGAGAAACAGAATCGACCAATCAGAAACTCGCGATGTGCTCAAAGGACACGCCCATCTCGTGCGCCGATCGAGACCGAACTTAACCGAAGAATGCCGAAGTGCGCGCAGAGTGAGATAGATATATACAACAGCGAGAACACGGACGGGGTTACAAGTGTTTGGAGTGATGAATCTGGTGTCAGTCGCACGTTTTTGGGGTTAACGCGCGGGTGCGCCGGAATACTCGTTCGTTCTTCGGCGCGATCTAATTCAATCAAAGTGCCATAATAACAATAATTAATATTCAAAGGACATTGTATATGTATTTTTATAGACTTGATTATCTATCTAAATATATATAATTATAAATAAATGCGTATTTGCGCATTTATTTTGATGAGTGATATATATAGATAAGGGTTGCGTTATTGACCGTTCGTCGATATCGCCACTTTATATTTTATACATGTCTGTATAAGACTATGACTCGTTGAGTTTCGGACCGTGTGGATCAAAATCAATCGAGGATGCTGCCGTACCAGGCTGTAGCGATGGACTATGCGGTGGCTTCGGCGGGTTTCCACCATCACCAGCGACAGGCTGTCGTTCCTGGTGTCATGGGGTTGGGCAGCCCAGCCTTCACACACTCCTGGTTCGTACAGCCGACGGCTGACCTCTGCCGACCGACAACCACAAACCAATCACATCTCGAACCTGGGCATGTTATGTTCATATTATTATTATTATATTATTATTATTGTTTTTGTTGCATTTTTATTATTATAAAAGTTCCTAGGTGCGTTTGTGTGTCGAATATTGTTTTGTCTTTTAGTTATCGCTTTCGATTTGTTTCGTTATGTTTTTTATATACATATTTTTATGGTGGTACAGCGATTGATTCGCACTACATCGTACACGATTGGAATTGGAATGGTGTAGCACAATCCAAAGATGATTTAGTGTCGATATTATGTTGGCAGAACAGCGTGGGATCATTGCTTTATATGCAAATATGATCACAGTTCCTATTAGTTTCAGTATTTACGCTCTTAAACCCTTCTAGTTTATAGTTTGTTCATAAAACTATTGTATAAATAAACTTATCGTATTAGCATTTTAAATTTTGTAGTAAAATGTTGTACAACAGCAACAAATTAGATCCCTATAATAGTTATAAAAAAAATCGTATTTATGGTAATGATAACATATTCTATATTTTGATTTTTTTATCAATGGTTTTTATGCTGCATAATATATTTAATTCAATGCGTATTCTAATTTTTAATTAGAGTATCATTATATTTGGTATAGCTAATGTTCCTTCTTAAATTTTTTTCATAAGAATTTAATATATTGAAAATAAGAATATACAAAATATTAACAAAAATAGCTGTTAAGACTATAAAAGTAGCTAATATATTTTTAATTCAGTTGAAATTGAAGACTGTAATATATAACAAATCACTTCTTCTAAAAAATATATTTCTCTTATAGGTGAATTGATTTTTTTTGGGATATTTATTCACAGCTTTCTGTAATAAAAAAGAAAGTTGTAAAAAATCCAGAGCTAATAGTGATAATGATATCAGACTGAAAAAAAACTCACTCGAATAGGCAATTCTAGTAAAACTTTAAAGCTAATAAAATATATGTGTATGTTAGCACGTGTGTATATACATATATTTATTTATGAACATAATTTAAAAATATTGATAACAAAAAAGTACAGCAATGACTTTTTATAGAATACCCGAGAAATATAATTTCTTTACATTTATTTTCTCAAGAAGTATAAAATATAGGAATAGATGCTTGAAAAAAATATAATTTGACACTCCAAAATGGTTTATGCTATAGAAAAATACATTAGTAGAATGTTTTTGCATTTACTTAAAAATAAATGAGTATTTTTCTATAACATATGTGCTTCAAGAGATATCTCAAAAGTGTATAATAATATGCTATTTTTATTTAGAATCAAAAACTAGTAAGATTACAGTATCTTAAAAATCATTTGTTATTTTGGGCAGTCTGTAATACTTTTTTTTTAATATTTCTGAAAAGACCCCTCACCTAATTAATTTATTTATATTTACTTAGCTAATATTGCTTATTGTTTATACACTAAAAAATAATCAGAATATACATACAAAACATAATACAAACATAAACAGAATACAAAAAAGACTTAATATTATAATTTATTTCTTAATGGATTATTTTTGTACAAATTCACACCTTCGTACATTTTTGCTCTGAGTTGTATTTAAATAAATAAACATTTTGCCAAAGATTGAATATATTTATTAATTAAACAATATATTTATTATGCATAATATTGTTCTGTTTCTCTAAAAAAGTCAAAAACCAAAGTAATATATTATATATGTATTTTTTACTGTATTTTCCATACACTTCTTTTTTAAGCTACTTACAAAAACATACATAGGTGTGTTATAAATATGGGTATTTAAATGTCTAATATTGAAACATTCATAATACAATATTTAAAGACACAACAGAATTCTGAGCCTAAAAAAGAAAGTCTATTAAGTTATTTTTTAATCGTTCATGATATCTTAATATCATAATAGGTTCGTATGGAATATAAAAAAAACCCATGTGTATATGAATTATATTACTTCTATATATAATTGTTCATGTATATAATTATAGATACTATTGGAGTGAAATAATATTTTTTTTATTTTATTTTACTATATAGTTTATTATTATTACATTTGTAATATAATACGTATGGTAGCGTGAAAAGCACATATTATTACATCACATTAACTGGAGCTGTTAAGAAGTAATCCAGAAGCGTTCAGTGTCGCCGCGGAATACAAAAAATGTATCATTGGGATTATATCAATTTGTCGGTTATTTGGCTCCATTACCTTTTACGGCCGTTGATTTTTTTTGTAAGGTGAACCTCAAATTTTATTTCCTCCGTTCGATTTAAAACCGCAACCACAAAAGAAGTTACCGGAGCATCCGCGAGGGAACCGTCGCTGGTTACATACATTTTTTTCTACAAAACTTCCAACGAGGCACATAAAAAGGTCCTTCCCTTGATCGGCAGCGATTTTTGCTCTTGGGCGATAATCCTGTATTGTGAGTCTGTTCAATGGATTACATGGTACATACAGGGAATCTCAAGTGGAAACTGTCGTTTAGAGTTGCGACATCAAACAACATACGGATTTGATTGTGTTTTCGCCGGTAGAAAGTTCACACGATTTTATAATAGATACTATGGGTTCGATGTATAGTGTTGAACTGTGAAGATCAATTGATATTTAATTTTTGACTAAAAACAGTTTAAATGAATAAATGTCTATAAGAGTACTCAATAGGACGCGTTATTCGCGTAACACTCAAACTGGCGTATATATTTGATGTACTTATTTTTTTATACGGTGGATCTTTTTATTACATCTATAATCAGTCATATTGTTACATTTTTAATTTATGAAAATATCATCGGCTATTTATTTCCAAGATCTAGTGACTTTTTATTAAAAATAATCTTGATAGTCTTCCGCAAAAACTTTTTTCTACCTTTCATTTTAAATTATATAACCACAATTTCTCTACATTTTTCCTGTATTATTACATTTATGATACATATTTAAAATCTATATTACAAATGAAAAGTCTTTCAATTAAAACTTACGTCCTACCTCATATTTAAAAAGTAAATGCTATTGTTTAAATATATTTCAGTTTAACTGAATGAATTCGTAACAACGTGTGCCATAAATAGATAATGCACTAAGATGAAATAAAAAAAATACAAATACTCTTTATAATACATATAAATAAATTCCAGATAATGTTATGTCCTTACATTATTCCTAAAGGTAATTTATTGAGATATTCTAGAGATAACTCTGAAGTAATCTTTTAACAGTCAAATTGGCATGCAGACGAAGAAACATTTTAATTTGCCTCTCCATGCACCAATTATGCTTGCTTGAGCTGTGTCAAAACCGCCTCCATGGACAAAATATATATTTTCATCACGCTATTATAATGGTTGCCTGTTAAACGACGTCGTCGTTTTTTTCTTTCATATTCATTTCGTAATCGTAAACTCGGCGCATACATTTCATTCTGACTCCTGTATTACTCAACCATAAGTACGGCGCTCATGCCAGAAACCGGTTTTACTTTATTACAATTTTTTCCCCGTGACCATAGGCCAGAAGTTGAAACCCTCATTCATAAGACCGAGTCATAGTCTATTTTCGACGGGACGCGAGAAAACCAATTTCACGTGATTACTTTTAGTCATTCATCAAAAAGTGTATCATTGAATTATTATTGTTATAATATATTGCAGATATAATGACAAAATTAAATTTAATGATGTCATTCTTAGTCAATTGCGATTTTTTGTAACAATCTGGTATTTTAAATAATGATAGTAACTATTCGAAATATCTTATTAACGATAATATAACTAGTTTGTAGCAAAAACGTTCTCTATTGTTCGTATTCGCTATAAAATTTAACAAAAAAATTATGACAGGTCGAAATTTTATAGTACTTGTACCTGTTAATAAGTCAACTATATTATGATCAATTCCAAATTTAAAAAAATGTATAAACTATGTTGAACAATTTTATTATTATAAATATATATATTTTTTTATCTTTAACCCTTACTTAATAAATAATAATTAATATATACATATAGGTTTCTTTTAATTTTTTTAATTTTTACCTTCAAAATGTATTTTATATTATAATATATTTGATTAGAATAAATTGAATCTTATAAATAATAAATAAATTCTTAATGCGTTAAATACAATATCACGAATAAATAAATTAAAATTATTTGTACTTGATTAAGTTTGTGTTATTTTTCAAATCACTGCTAATTTAAGTTAATGTTATATTTATTTTTGATTAAAGTATAAAAATATATTGATAATAAATATATATTTAAAATTTCTGTCTAATATGGAATATAGTCTAATATATATGTAAATAAAAATAAATTACTCTTACAACTGCAATTTATAGAGTAAGAATGTCACTTGTACGAGTCATATAAAAATATATTGTAAATCTCTTCCTTTAAAAAGTGAAAATGTTTGTTACCAAAAAAGATAATTTTCTATATAACATTTATTTAAAAAATGTTATATATTGTTTACATTAATAATCATTTTTATTAGTAATAATACTTGAAATAATTACGTGAAGAGTTCCAGTGATTTTGAACACGAATTAGATCAAATACAAATTTTTATACTGATTATAAATATATTATAATTTAAATTATATCTGCGACATAGTTTCTAGTTATTGATTTTAAATTAGTATATTATATAAAAATACTGCCTTTATATGTATATACTTATATTGAAATATATTGATATAAATATATTTTTAATTTCAACCATAAACAATTGCAAAAATAAACAAGCTTCAACCACAATTACACGCTATTAACCATATCAAACTCATTATAAATATGTATATATACCTGTACCAAAACCAATAACGAGCGTTTCACAATTGGACCCAGCTACGAAAATTGCGCAAAAGGCATGCGAATTACAAGTAAAATATGCACACAATACTTTTATTAGATCGTTTAAATATTATAACCAAGGTCCTTGCATCTACTTGTAATCGATCGAGCTCTAGTTTAAAACTCGGTTATATATCCGAGAACAATTTTTGACCCGGACGCGTGCACAAAAAGCCCGACTCGGTACAGATTCAGGTTCGATTTCGTCAAGTCATGCGGTTTTGTTGCACCCAGTACTTTAGATATTGGAACCTGTTTTTTTATTTTTATATTTAATCATTTTTTTATGTTCTTAGACGCATTATCCGTCCGGACGCTTGTTTGGGGTCCTTTGACGCGTAAAATGCCATCTTGTTTGTAAACTGAGATTGAGTTAGGATCAGACTTTAATTATAATATAATTTATATGTTAATTTTATACAGCCTGTATTAAATTTCGTTAAATAATTATTTATTGGAGATACACAAGCTTATATTTATGATTTTTAATAACTAAATTTATATAAAAATGTAGGAAAAATATCAAACAAATAATATATATTAAAAAATAATATGATATAAATGATTCTCAAATGTTTACAAATGAAATGTAATATTGACAGATTTTAAGGATCATAATTCCATGATTATGAATTGAAAAAACCCAGTATCTTTATATATTGTACGCTAATTTTTGCTATAAAAATATTATAAGCATATCATTGCTCTTATTTTAATTAGTTAACTTCACTTTTGAGAGACCAAATACCTAAGATTACATTTACATTATTATAAAAATATCACTTGTCTAAAATAGTAAGTAATCCTTAAAACCGGTACAAATAAATTTGACAATTATATTGTCACTAAAGTATAAAAGTGTACATGATGAAAAGCTTGTAAAAATAACTTTTGCAACCAAATAAATGTAAACATTCTTACTGTTTATTTTTTTTTGTTTTATTTTATAGAATATTATTTACATTATTTCTTTAAAATTATTAAAATAAATCTTAAAGTATTGTCTTTTTTGTAAAATCGACAATAATCTTAGGCTCATTAATAAAAAACCAATTATGAAAGTTTATGATTGTATAAAAATAATTTATTTTAATATTTGATAAGAAAAATATACGTATAATTGGAATAAAAACACAATTCAATTATCATGTAGTCTCAGATACACGTGTTTTTATTTGTTTAATCTGCAAAGACAAAACTTAAAGCCACGTATTCTATTAATTTTCATTTATATCTACTTACACTTTTCCCAGCAGCCAAAAGGACAATGTAATGTCTAGATATTTTACCCAAAAAGCTATTAGTTCAAATATGTTTCTAAACTATTAAGAAAAATAATAATATTATCGTCTGTACGCAGTAGGATAAATTAGTAGTGTAAGTCGATTGTTGATAAACACAATTCTCTTTTTTATTTTTATTTATGTCCATTTATACTTATTCTAGTAGTAAGAAAGATAACACAGTGTCCAAATTTTGATATTTTGCCCTAAAAGTTAATAATTTAAATACATTGAGCAATTACATTAAACAATTGAGCAAAATACTAATATTATTATCTGTAACCTGTCTGATAAATGAATTTCAAAAGTTGACGATTAATAAATTCTTCTTAGTAGATGTATACTTTTTCAATAGCCAAAATAGACAGTTTAATATTTTGCCCTGGAAGTCATTAGTTAAAATACATTAGTCATTAGTTTCCTACGTTGAAGCAAAATAATAAAAAAAAAAATCTATAAACTGTATGATAAATTAGTAGTGTAAGTCGATGACTAACTAACACACCTGGATTTAAATCCCATATGAAATCCAATGTTTTTCAATTCATATTGTGTCTAAAAGATCTGTTTTAGTGATTATTATCCGTCGGTCAACACATATTAGATTTTCCCAGATTTTCGTAGTCTTACTGATGAATATTGTAAAGGTTTATTAAAATCGTGTATATATGTTCTCACCTTTAATTTAGTGCATTAAAAAAGTTTGATTAAAATCATTATTTTTTTTAAAACAAACAAAACTTTTTTCTTTTAAAATATATATTTAAAATACCAATAAAGTAAAAAAACAATATTTTTATAAAAATAAGTAAATAATAAAAATGTATTTTTTGTAAATTTATTGTGAATTCACAATTAATTATAAAATATTTATGAAGCTAATATGTGTATTTCCATACGATAGATCATTCGTTTATATTTTTTATCAGCATAACCAAAATTTTCACCTTAGGCGCATTGACTACCGTGCTATAAAATTATCTATAGTCAGCTTTATAGTACGTCTATAACAGGCGGTTGCTACCGTAAAATTATGTCGGTGAACAGGTAGGTAGAGATCTATCAGCCATTTTGACACGGTGAAACTTCTTATTAGAATAAGCCCAGATTACATTTACAGGCGTCGGCCCACTTTGTTATTTATTTTGCCATTGTGTTGAACTTGAACGCGTTTTTTGCGTCATATTATATAGATTAAAAATCATTGAAAGTACTTTTATATTATGTTGAAACTCTACATTGAATTGTGGCAGTATAAAGCAAATAACATAATCGCAGCAATGACAATTCACTAATCCACACAAAAAAACATATAATTGAACGGTTTTCCTTCATTTTTTATGCTTCTCCAAAATAATTGTTTATAAACAAAGCGTGTTAGGTGTATATTTTCACTTTTTCACGGTTTTTTTATTCGTCATCAACACAATGCATCATTGGCGTGTAATGTCCGTTTAGATTCGTAATCCGTTTCATCAAAAAATCGTGATCACGCCAAAGTTTGTATTTGGTCAAAACCATCACGACTCTTTGTTAAATCGTCACAGTACAAAGTATGATATACATATATACACTATACATAGTATAAAAACATAAAATAGTCAGCTACTGAATTATTTTATTACCGAGCATAAAACTCCGCGGGGGCTATTAGTGGTTTGCTCTGGACCATTTCTAGACCGCAACATTTCTGATCAAGTGCACCGGTATCTAGATTTCGATTATATTGCATCAATTCTTTGTGTGCTGACTGTGTGTGTATACATATGTATAATTGGGTTCAAATTTGACCGACATATTCGGTAATAATTAACTCGCGCAATATTTAATAACTGTTTTTTGTGTCGGTTCAATTGAAGAGAATTTATTTTTATTTTACAGACAGCCGCCTGTGACTTAATGAGTATCGTTATTAATCGGAAAAGCAATCATGGTTCTGTTGGTATAAAAAAAATGAGATGCCCTTCTTTGATTTAAATGAAAGTGTTCATATTACAAGTATGTCTAATATTTCTGCTAATGTCAAAGATTTGTTTGCTGTAATATATTACAAAACAAATAGTATTTGATAATTACAACCAAATAAAAGTAATATAGTAGCAACTAAAAATAGTTTACCTAAATAATTCAGAAAAAAACGCGTTGCCATACAAAAAAATAGTACAGAATAACTTTTGTAAGCAAAAAATAAAGGTCACAATTGCAATATCACTCGTTCACTCATATTTTGATTAATGATTGCTACTAATTATATGCATTATAAACTATACCAATAAAATGTTTTTTTTTTAATATGTAGTTTTATATTAAATATATTTTTTACGTATACTTACACATTTACATATTATTTCATATCTATTGCAAATGTATATTTTAAAATAAATATAATAAAAAACTGCAGATTACATACTCAAGTAAGTAATTAAATTTGATTATATAAATCCACTAAAACTTGGCTGATCTGATTTTCAATAACGTTACATAATGTACATTTCTTTTATATACCTAAAAATATTAAGTAGCGAAATTATAAGGTAATTCCTTATTAGAACCAATTGCATTTTTAAATACTTAAGTTGCTCGAGAAAAAAATAGTTATTCGAGTGTGTTTTTTCTATTTTTGGTTTGTAAAGCAACGAATGACTTGATCCAAATTACTAATAAACTTGTTTTAAAAATGTTATGATCATCATGTAGGTTATTGAATTCGCATTTGTGCAATTAATGGTACAAACTTTTACTTATTTAGTTGGCTTAGATAGAAAAACTATCTTAGAAAATTGTTAAGATTTAAAAAGAAAAACTTTATAAATGTAACAAATGGTTTTAGACTATTTATAAAATTATTTACTAGTTCGTTGTCTATTTAATAGGCAATGCTCTTTCGTTGGAACAATATATTATATATCACAAGCTTGTCTAAACATGTTCTAGATGGTTTTTGTATATATATATTTTTAATAAATATATTATATTCTCTATGAACTGTATTAGCTCATTATTAGAGAACCTATAATATCTAATATGTACAACCTAGCTCAATTTGAATTGATGAGGTTCGGAAAATCTAGGAAAGTCTAATCTGTAATGATTGATCGGAAAAATAATTATAATAAAATCACACTGGAAAAAATTTAGAAATAATAAGGTCCATATGGGATTTGAGCCCAGGTCTTTCAGGTCAATAGTCAGCGACTTATACTACTATTTATATACAATTAAGATTATTTTTGCTCTCTTGTAAAATTTCTTTTTTTGCCACATAATATTTTTTAAATAAAATTTTCAATTACAAATTTCATATTTATATCAGCTATCGTTAAAGTGTGTACACAAATTTTATGTAGATTATTTATTTAGTTATAATTAATTTTTAAATAAACTGGTTAACAGATTTAAAATTCCTTGTTTAAAATGGCGTCTTTCTTTTCCTTTTATATTTTTTTTAATGAAAAGCGTCAATTTCACAGCTAAAGTTTAACTTTGAGACGCGAAGAAAAAATCATGTAGTACCACGATAAATCGATTTTTGGTACACAATGCGGCCACGGATAATATTTTACGAGCCGGTGACTCACGCCTTTTGAACGGCTCGTTACGCGGAAAATTCACGACAAATTCAAATTGAAATTAATGATTCGATAATATGACTTCACCTGCGCATACGCCTCGGTCTTTCAATGGGCCAATGAGTCGTTCTCACGGCGGACACAGTTACGGTCGATACGATGATTTGACCAAGACAATGACGAGCTTTGTTTGCGAGAAAACATTGAGGAAAAATACGAATATGCGTGCGATATTCTTTATTTCATATATAATTTTGAGTACCGAGGAAAAACGACATTTGTTTAAAAAAATATTAAAACATCTTATTTTTCCTCCTCTTTGGTGCTACAGCCTTCCACATTAAAGTGTCCTAGAATAGCCTTCTATTTTATATGGAATTGGATTTACTTACATTTTATTATATTTACTTCTTGCATTTGATTTATATTTTTCTGACTTACTCATCTGTTTCATTAAACTGCAGTTTACATTTTATTTTATCGCATCATCAAAATTATTTTATGTTTATTTTTTTATCATGATGCTTCACCTTAAAACGTCTAATTATTAACTGTAGACTTTGTTGGTGTTTATGCTTTCGTTTGAATCAAAAATTTTATAAAGATTTTATACAGATCAGAAGGTAGATTACGTATGTTTAAGCGCTAAGTTATAAATTAAGTTTACTAGAAAACGGATAGTAGTGCTGTGGTTTTATATTTTGATAGTATTAAGTGTAAATTGCCTAAATACGTAATTGTTTAATACATATACAAAAGTGACTATAAACTATGTAGCTTATCTTAACAATTAAATAAATAAATAGCTAAATGTTTTAGATTTATTTGCTTCTTTTCACAGGCAATTTTTTTATCAATTTATTCATATATACTTTATTTTCTAATTGATCCGCTAACAAAAGGTTGAATCATTTTATGAATTTTGCCTTGATACCTACAGTGACAATTAAGTTTGTAGCTTCATAATGCTATCCTTTTATTCTTAGATATTTGATGTGATGCGAAATGGCAGTGTTACCCTATTTTTAGTTATTCAATTAACATGGATTTTTATAAATAGATTAAAACTATGTTTAATATAAATTATACATAATTAATTCTTATACTTGAAAAATAGTATAAGAAGTAATATTAGTAATGATATTTTTCAGTAACTATTCAAACACACAAAAATTTTTTTTCGATTAAATATTAATACAGTATTACTTGTTCATTGTACAAGATTAGTTTCTGATATGTTTTTGGTGTTTCATTTTTTTTATAGATTATAGATTCTGAATAGAATTTATTGAATTTATATCAATCAGTCTTTAAAATAATTTTATTGTTAATGTTATTAGCTCATTGTAGCACGTATCATCTTATAAGTATTATTTTAGTAATTTTGCAGTGGTGCTTTCAGTGACAATGCAACAAAGCTTTTTAGTACTAATATGCTATTTTTAATATGTGATGTGATGCAAAAAGGCAGTATTTAGTAGTTTTACCTAAAAATAGAGTTATTCAATTTATATTTGAGGCCATAGAATAAAGATTCTATACGGAGAATAATCTAATATAACTTTTTGTAGAAATATAATAAGATTGAAAATTGTTGGAAAAATCTACTCTGAAATGATTGATTAAAACTATGTCAAATAATAATTATACTTAATAATTTCGTTCTTATACTTATACCACTTAGAAATTAGAAAAAGCGAAAGTAAATGTTAGGCGATAGTTTGTGTTGGCGTTGAAATGTTGGTAAGTGAAAATTCCAAATCCTCTGTAGTACCAACATAAACATTCATCGATGTATGATTTTTATGTCTTATGACTCAATCTTTTAATGATAATAAATATCTATTCCTACCTCTCTTTAATAATAATAATAAAAAATACGTTTATCCTATTTTTCTTTATATCATCACCGATTGTATCGCAAGTATTAATTTTCGCGTCCTTTTTTATATATACAGCGTATGAAGGCGAAAATTTTCCTCGCCTCCGTTTTCCCCTAGGTTCTATTAGCCGGCAAGGAAACGGAAGAGGAAGAAATAATCAGCGGGCCATTTCAACTGACCGCCCCCAGAGCCCAACATTTTATATTTTATTAGATTACCAATCCACCGCCTCGGGCGTTTGAGTGTTTTCTTTGTGAATCCTCCGCGTTATTTTCATGACGCTTTTCTAGGGGCGAAAAAATATTATTACTAATGCGAGAAGAAATAAAATGTTCTTTAGGTCATTTCACACATCTAAATATGTTTATATAGCGCTTATTCAGCGAATTAGTATCACATTATTTTTATTAAAAAATCTCTAATAATAATTTATATTTTATTTATAATATATAATGATAATATTTAACATAAAATGTAATAACTTATATTTATTTTCTTCTTGAGATTGATATTTATGAATAATAGTATTTTACAACAATATTTAGAGCTATAAAATAAAATATTAAATTAAACTATTATAAAATCGTAGACAAAGTAAAATTTTTGATGTTTCAAAATAACACCATAGTTAAGAAAATATAGTTTACTTCAATGGCTAGTTTTTTGTGAGCTTTTATACTTTTTATCGTCTTTTTTATATATTTTTTACGATTAACTGTGACTGAGATTAAACTTATAAATTACAATTTAAACTACAAAGGTACAATATGCGATGTATATATTATTTATATTATTTTTGTTTTAATGTATTTTTTTATTTATACGACTTGAGATACTGTATTTTAATTTTTGCTTTTGAATAAAATCGTTTAGGCAAAAAACTACAATGGCTCAAAATATTAATAATAGATTTTATATTAGCTTAGAACTTTACATATAAAGCAACTTACTAAACATTTGTGGCAAAGATGTAATCACAGTAAAAGAATGCATATAGCTACGTATCAAAAGTAACCGTAAAAACAAGAAATCTTAACATGCAAGTAACATATACTATATATTATAAATCATTACAATAAGAAAAACGAAGATTTGTATCAGATCTTTTCTTCCTTTAATTTTTTCTAGAACGCTTTCAAATCTTAAATTCAATAAAACAATATGTATTGTATTAATATTATTGTATTTTTATATAATCAATATTATTAATTTCTTTCAAATCAACCATAAAATTGAAATAAAAAATATTTTTTATTATTAAAAAAATGGACGGTACATATAATAATATGTACCGCCTAAGTAATAAAATATAAAAAAATGAATATAATTAAAAAATAAATAAATAATATTTATTTATATAGTATATATTATATATGACCTAAAAAAAGAGACTAGAGCTAAAGACCAATATAACAGTTAAAAATAGCTGACTGTTATCATGCAGATAAATTGAGTTATTATACCTTTGTGACAAAGAATAAGTGCTAAACTATTGTTCAATATAATTTAATATAATACATGTTTTTGAAGAGCTTACATACTTATCACATTGCTTAGAATATATAAGTATGAAAAATACTAACATGTATTAAATATTTTAATTGATTTAAAATTTCTGCAAGATTATTAAAAAAATATTCAGTTCAGATTACTAAATTGAATACGACTAATAAAAAAATTAAATTATTATTAATATTTTAATGTTACCTTATAAAATGTATTGTTATATTTTTATATAGATAGATATACCCACGTGACGAGAAAATCCGTTACCTACCCCACACGCACACCCTTCAGGGTTAGGGCGTGTCTCATTTTCAGCACTTTGGATGCGACCCAGCCACGAGCTAACGTCCAGATTTCAATATAAACATCGCTTCCCCGACCTCCTCCTCTACGTGCCCAAATCCCAACTTGTTTCTGTTTATTCTTCTAAATGTTATCACAGTGATATATTGTAACGGCGGACATCATATTTTCACCAATAACCTCATACATCAAACATTTTTTTCCATTAACACTACATTTTGATTGATTATATTTTTTAATATTATATTATTTCGTATTTATATTATATATATATATATATATATATAGTATACACTAGGCAATACTGATTGAAACGTCCCCTTGGGAAATGGAAGGGGATGATATTCCCGAATAAGGTGAATTTGGACATCATCCCTTAACGCATATTCGGCAGAGAGAAAAAACTATTTTTCCATGTCATTTAAGATCTAATCCGCTTTTTATCTGCTTTGTATCACAAAGAGGCGATGATTACATAAATGACCTTGCAACTATTTTATAAATACATAAAATGGCACTGATTGAGCGCAGTTTCCGATAATTGGAAAGTGTTAGTGGGGGCATTTTGCCTCCCTTAAATTTGGTCAGAAAAATGCATCATGAATCTTAGTTAAATAGAAATATTTAAAAAAGCTGCAATGGCGATTTGATTCTAAACAATAAATTTTTGGGTTTTCCCTCAAAAATAAAACAGTATCGAATCTATCTCGAATTTTTTTTAAATATGTCAATTCAATGAAGTCATATTATAATACGTGTTTACCGTGACGGCACGATTTTATTGCTTTTGACGTGGATTTTTTTACTTCTGAGAAGGTATAAATGTTTTTTGCGCTCTCTTATTGGTCAAAATTCAGTTTATATGCTCCTCGTTAAATTTATAATATTATTATAAAAGTCGTAGTGTGAACGCTAGCTTACCAAGCGTGCCCACTACTGAGGCGACGGCACAATTTTATTGCTTTTGACGTGAATTTTTGACTTCTGAGAAGTGATAACTGTTTTTTGCGCTCTACTATTAGTTAAAATTCGATTTAGGTATGCTTCATTTATTTATCACGTATTGTAAGTCGTAATATTGTTATAAAAAGTTTTCTTAGAATTTTTGCCATGGATTCTAAACATGTCAAAAGTAACGTTAAAATACTCATATATATATAAAGTAAATTTAGAGTTAATAACATGCCAATATAATAATTATAAAAAGTTACAATACATTATTTTAATACATTTATAGAAAAATAATGCATTTATATTTAATTTTTAAATATATTATCTGCTTAAATTAAGTAGTATAAAATATATATTAATACTTTGGAACAACGGCAAAAAATCTACACCGCTCCTTCTGTTTTTTATCTTATGAAGACCAGTCTAACAACTTCTGTGTGGTATATATACATAACATAATATACATTGCAACACATCCCCTTTCAATAGTTGCTTGGTCAAAGACAAACGATATTTATTGATACCTCATTAGCAATCAGCTACGTTAGATATTTCGGACCTTGGGTCTGGTTTGGTCAGTTGAAAGAATTGTGAAGAATAGGGGAATCAATTCTAAATAAGATCAATCGAGAAGGGCGTTTTAATATTGCCTTCAAAAGAAATATTTGTTAACATATATATAGATCAATAATACTCATATATAGCCAAATATGTCGCACTAAATTAACTCATTACTATTCGACCGTTGTTGTGTGCGGAATATGAATTTTTCTTTCATACCTATAGCCCGGGGCAAACTATCCCCCGAAGGGCAGGGACAGGTCACGTGTTCGGTCATTGATTATTGCAAGTAAACGTTTATTAGAGGGGTTGGACATAATACATATACTGTTCATTACGCACACATATATAGATACAAGTGCACTAATCACGAACGGTCATGAGGCGTCTAATCAGAATGCACCCCATTGTGGACCTGTCATTTGGCTGTCATATATTAATTATACCATATTTAGTCGAAATTAAACAGGAAACCGGTTATGATTGGATTAACTGGAATCGAAATTCTTTATATGGCGAATAAAATTGGTTCAATTGCTACTATGGTGTAACATCCCACATGTGAGTAAAACAACTAACCCTCGACCGTTTCGAATTCCGCTGGGAACTGACACCTTTGCCAAACTTTTTATCACTCCTTCTCTTATTTTCCCTCGTCATTTTTTCTGCCACCGCTGCAAAATACGCTGAGTTGCTCTCAACATAAAGTTCGTCTAGGGATGCCTACCACATGAATTTAATAATCGGAGAAATATATTAATTAAAAGTTAATCTCTGCTGTTCTAATCACATATTATATTTATTTGTATTTTAATCTATATAAAATAAATACTCTAATATTTTTAGATTTCTATGATTATATGTACATTATTGTTTAACTTTGTCTACTATTCGCATCATTGATTTTATTATGAAAAACGATGTTCTTTGTGGGATTACTTAATATATCTTATTATATACAGCAAAAAATCACTTTTAAATATTTATTTTAATTTAAATATAATTTATTTCTAAAGATATAACTTTCTTTCGCCTATCGGACATTTTTAATTTTTTTATATGTTGATGCAAAATATTCCAATAGCCCCCCTTTTCACACCGTCTGTATTTTGATGTTTTTCATACTGCATTGATGTTAATAAATAATAGTCAGAAATAGCAAGGTCTGGAAGATACAGTAGATGAGATAAAACCTTCCAGCCAAATTCCTTGATTTTATTGAGTCAATTTCGCCTCATTAGAGACGCGTATCGTGTTGTAAAACTATTCGACTTCTCTTGACAGATTCTGACCTATTTTATTTTTATTTCCTTGTGAAAACGATCCAACTGATCACAATATAAGTTTGCTGTTATTGTCTGGCCAGATTTAAGAGTTTCATAATGTAAATACCTTTGCTATTTCTCATCTCCGATTATTAAATAATCGAGAAAAGGTGACCAGCTTCAAAATCCAGAAGCTCTTGAGATATGTGGATATGGGCCGACTTTTTTCTTTGCTCAAATTATGTGGATCCAATACACTTTGTCTCCAAGCCTTCTCAATCTTCTTAAGGTGTCTATATTATTGAAGTCGACTGATTTAGTTTCTCGATCAGCTGATTTGTGTAAGATTTGCTTCCATTTTCACAGCCAGGACATTATCTGGTCTCCCACATCCAGGATTGTTATTGATATTGTAATTTCCCGTTCGATTTTTTTAAACCATCTTTACCACATATGTTTTTAGTGGTCGTAGTTGGCATTTTTTAGCATATTCATATAACATACTATTTCATTTAAATTGTACACTTAGGAAAAATTCTGCCATCATAAATTTTAGGAGACAATTTTATTTTTAAATATCTGAATATGCAGTCCAGATGAGCACCAACAAATATTTAAATACGTACTCAATTTTTTTTATTTTGGGACTTCTATGTACGTAATCCTTTATATGCTATGTACATTTAAATTTATTCATTTGCCATTTTTTTTATTTAGCTACTATGCATGTATTTAGGTGTTTATCCACATATGTATATCCTTTGAATGTTTATTGCACTGCTATCTCTAATAAGTTTTTGAGATTTGATGCGCCGTTTAAGTGCTTGCATTTTATATTTTTTTATTAGCCGCTAAAGAGTTTTGTTTTATGATTTTCTTTGAATATTGGCACTTAGTTCAAATTAAATAGCATCGGTGTCCCTACGCAATTGTATTTTACTCTTCGTAAATATCCGTACCATAAATTTGTATAAAACCCCTCTTTAATAAATCTAAATTTATTCTTTGCAAATTGTCTAATCAAACATTTTTAAAGAAATATAAGCAGTATTCGCGGTGAGCAATAAATGTAAATGAAGTGCGTCATTTCGGGTTTAAACTTTAAAGGCGATACTAAAAGTGTTAAAAAAGGTCCAGAACCCTCCTCCTGTGGGAATTTGAAATTCACACCATCATAGTGGCCCCTTGAATATTCTTAAAGCGTTGTAGGAAGAAAAAGCTCTCGTTAAATCACCCCACAGGACAAGGTGAAGGTGTATATTTTTCAATTCAATCTATGTACAGGTGTAGCAAGTGCCACTTGAAGTAAAATTTGATTTATTCCCTAAAAAATAGATACTAATACATGATTTTGTGTAATAGTTCTTCAATATATGACAAACATTCACTGTACATTTTTCGAAACTGTAGATGCATATATATACATAATATTTCAACTATAAAACACAACATTATAGTTTCATGTACATGGAGAACTTTTTGCTCGGAATACCCAACTCCATCGGCACATTCGTCTCCCATCCATGTTTTATTACATAAAGCTCTTTGGCGTGGTACGTAGGTATGTATCCGAATTCGGACCCGATAGTGGTGCTTAAGTTTTCGCCACGTAGGTATTCGTCCGGTGGTAATTGAACACGCACCGGCGCCTCCCTCGTCGTTATTGTCCGAGTCCCTCAGGGCAGGGTGTGGGGCGTCTCGGGTTCGATTCCCAGGTGAGTTAAATTCTGCTGCGACGCTTGATGGCCTCCCGGAGCAGCTCCGTCATAAAAGTGCTGCCACCGACACGACATACCCTTAGGTGACGTGACACAGGGCCAGGCTACTTAGACGAAATGTGCGTCAATTCACTATATACATATATGTGTGTGGTCACTATATAAATAAATAGAATATTTTTATTACCCAATAAAAATTGTACCTCATTATATATTTGGCGAATGATTCTCATCTGTTCCTATCACACTTAAAGTTATACCCGCTTTAGTTTATTGAGTCAGTTACAACTAGCCATTCTCATTTCTTTATGATTTTCATTTCTCGACAAATGATAATTCTAATTTTCGGTAACACTCCAAAAATTTTGATATTTAAAAAATATATGTTATATATAGTATGTGATTATAATAATACAATATATTTTTGTAGATATCTGTATATTCTTGATAGATAGAGAATTGGATAATCGTTTAAAAGGAGCAACTGTATTAGGATCATGATTTGTTATAATAGACTGGAATAATCGAAGGACCAGAACGGATCGTTCTACTTAAATTGATTACAGAGCGACGAGTGAAAGAAATCTTGAGCCCCTGTATTTATAGCCAAATTGTAGAAAAAATTGTGAATAAAAGCTGCATTTTACTATTTCATATTTAAATGAGAATTAAGCTCGCCGACAGGTGAATTTGATGACGTAGCTGTGTGATAAGTACCATTCAGTCTGAAAATTCCCACGTAGAGCTGTTTTTAACTGATTATTAATCTAGTTTTTAGATCACCAAATTTGATTATTAATCTAGTTCTTAGATCACAAAAAAAGGCTGATTAGAATAGTTGACAAATATTTTTCCATTCAAATATTTTCGATCTCTATTGAAAGCTTCCAAGAAAGCGTGCATATTTTGTAACATCTGGCACGGACCCATCAGTTCTTATGCAATAGTATAAACAATTCAGTAGCTGTAAAACATTTTAAAATATTCATACAAATTAAATTTTCAAAAAATAATAATTCTTGAAAAATTAGAATTTCGATTTTTTTTAAAAAGTCTCGAGAAATAATTCTCAGAAAAAAACACTAGACGTATCAACAGTCAAGGTATTCGATAAAATATAGTTTAATAGGAACTTTGATCTTTACTATAATTTAATATATTTAAAAATTCTTTTGGCTTTTCCTACGATATTTTAAAATTATTAGGAAACGGTTATTATAACCAATATACCTAATATAAATATTATTATTCTTTTTATTTTTTTGAAGTTAAGAAAACAACGACTTTTAAATATTTGTTGAAAAATGTTATTCTGATATATAAAATTATCTTTATCACGAAAAAAACTTAAAATTATAGGTTTTGTTTTGATAGATTGTAAACCATTTAAAATAAAAATCATACAGAAATATTATAAAATTTTAAAATAAAAGGTCAACTTAAGTATAATATATCTATATTTTACCTTACAACATTTATTTCAAAGATTTTTTTATGTACCATTATATTTTAATTAAAAATTATTTGACTTGACATTTCAATTTTTCATGTATTAACAAAATTCATAACTATTGTATATGGACTTGTAGATGTACAAGCGTTTACAAGTTTTCTTTTTATAATTTAAGATAAATATGCATATGCGCTACTTATTTCTCAAAAAATGAGATTTTTTCATAAATTTCTCTATAATTCTCGAGAAATTTAGGCATATAAAAATATATGAAATATACAATATATATTATATTATTTCAGTATATATCTTATTATATAATTATTTTTTACTGATTAAATTTACAACAATTTTATGTCTATATTAAAGATAATATTTAACATATAAAAATAATCTTTCATTAAAATATACGAGTAGATATTTATGATTTGTATATTTTATTTGAGATGATATAAATATACTGTCTAAAGTATTTATTGCATATTTAATCAACAGTTACTTCTTATTTTGTGACTTCTTATTTTGACTTGTATCATTTACTCTCGAGCGAATTTTTGCAAAAGATATATTATTGTATTATTATCATTTTTAAGTCATTGATCCCTGTATTTATATTTTTTGTAGAACGTCAAATGTGCAAGAAAATATTATCAAAGGGAAACAGTTTTAGGATTTATATTTATTTAAACAAAACTGCATTTTTTGATAATGCCTATTTGAAAGCTTTTAACATTTATATTGGAGCAATCTTAGAATTAATTTGCAATTAAAATTAGTTTATTTATCCTAGCTTTGAATATTTCTTTTCTGAATATCTCCATATATATTTTTGTTTTTTTATTTTTAATAAATAATCGAACATGTAATAAATTACCAATCGAAGCATTTTCCTCACTGACCATATGTAAACGTGGGTCTTGTGTACCGTTATGTGGGGGGTGTCTTCTCGGAACGCATTTACTCTAATCATCTAAACGACTTTTTCTCCACCCCCTTTTTGCTACCCTTGCGCATTGCAAAGAACGAGAGATGCTTTTTTATGACACACCTGGTTTTACTGCTTTTCCTTTCAGGTCGTCCGACTTGGTTTCATCTCGTCCTAGACATGATACTATCGGCAGCTAATTTATTAATAAAAAAAATTGTTAAATAACTATAAATATACTGGAGTATATTCGTATTGTACCGCAGTAAACATATAATGTAAATATTTGCGTTTAGTCCGGCTACTGTAAATTGTTATACGGGTTCTGAATAAGGGGTTAGTGGGTTGTGGAAAAACAGTCCCGAGGGTGAGATAAAATAAGGAATTGCCCTTATCTTGACGCTTTTTTAACAACGACACAATGCTGCCGGCTAAATTTATTGTTTCCGTTTTTAAATTAAATTATTTTTAACTCCTTGTATTACACAGAAGTAGTGAATGTTTTATACATATTTATTGAGTTGCTAAGATATTGTTAATTTTGTAAATTTAATTTGTAAGTCAAGCTTATTATTTTTTTTTAAAAACAGTTAAATTTAATATTAATTATCTTTAAAAATGTAAAATTTAATAAATGCTTAAAGAACAGAATAATACAATACAATATACAAATAAATATAATGTCAAAATATATTATCCAATTTTAGTTAATGATGTGTCAAAGAGAAAAACTGACGATAATCTGACATTTTAATTAGTATTTTACACGGGAATTTAAATTTATATCCAAATAGTTTTTTGCACCCATAATATGTGTTTATTATCTGTTGAAAAATAATTGGTAAAAAGATGTTTGACTTTCAATGTCGCTTACAGCTATTGATTATTATCTAAGCCACGTAATATGAAGGAACTAAAAGCAATAATAATATCTGGTATTGGATATAAACCTTTGTATAACTGTAACATTAATGAACAAAGTTTTTATCAGATACATAGCAAACAAATATTTATAAATAAAA
Source organism: Plectrocnemia conspersa (assembly GCF_051122295.1). Classification (NCBI taxonomy): domain Eukaryota; kingdom Metazoa; phylum Arthropoda; class Insecta; order Trichoptera; family Polycentropodidae; genus Plectrocnemia; species Plectrocnemia conspersa. The sequence continues at coordinate 12,780,450 of NW_028277173.1, forward strand.
TAAAAATTGCCAGTTGAGATAAATATTACTTCTATAGCTAGGTTTTTGGCTCGTCCTATATTTTATCAACAGTATTGTACTGTGAATCTCGTGTTAAACTTTAAAGGATTTATTCGCTCCAATATGTTTTGTCGAAGCTAAAAGTACTTCGTTTTATGACTTTGCTGAGTAAGGTGTCTAGAGCAATTTGATTTGTCACTGTTTTATGGCAGATCGCGTATGGTGTGGCGATGGAATCGTAAATTTATCTAGTTAATGCTATTCAACATATTTTTGTGATGCATCTTTTTATAATTTAGCTTTAATACTTTTATTTTTGCATGATATATTTATTATATTAATATATAAATATACATATATACTCTATACATTTAAATTATACAATTAATACGCCTTATTTGTAATGAGAATTTTGTAACTTCCTGATGACTAACGGACAAAACAATGGATTCGTTCACCAGGAAGCGCTCCCTTATAAAGATTATTACGAAACAATTACCGTTATTTATATATTTTATATATATATACCATATAAAGTAATTCATTATATTAATTTTGTTCGTTTATTTTTTATGTTCACAGTATTCTCGAGTTGCGGAAGGAGAAGTCTCGAGATGCGGCGCGGTCCAGAAGAGGGAAGGAGAATTATGAGTTTTATGAGTTAGCTAAAATGTTGCCTTTACCGGCGGCTATAACCTCACAATTGGATAAAGCCTCAATCATAAGGCTGACAATCAGTTATTTAAAACTTAGGGATTTTTCTGGTCACGGCGATCCGCCTTGGAGTCGAGACAACCCGCCTTCAAGCAAAACTTTAAAAGGTAAACTGTTTATTTAATTTATTATGTATAGAATGTGGGGATTCCAGATATAGTGAAGTGAACAGATTTTGTTATCCTTGGGGGAGTACAAAACCATTGTTCAAATATGTACACAAACGATGACAGCAGACTTCAAATCTAATTTCTGAACCTTTCTTTTAACCGCATGTGTGTTTTATCTTGAGTCGTTCTATTGTATTGACGAATTGTTCGTAATTCGGTTAGGTTTGAAGGGAAAAAATGTGGAAATAAATAATTTACATTTGTTAGAGACATGGTGGAAGGAAAGCTCGGCGGGGTGGAATTATAAGCCAACAAAGCAGCCACAAAGCTCCCATTAGGGTGTCATGATCGAATTAAACGCCCCCACGCTCTTGGATTAGGGATACACATATATATAATATATGGGGTTACCATACTTCATGGTTTGACTAAAATAGTATTATTATTACTTAGAAAATTTTCATCGAAATGATTGTTCATTCAAAAAGGTATTTATTCATTTAATATTGGCAAATTAATTGAAAAATATTATATAATACACAAAAATATTGAAAATATAATTTAAAATAAATCACATTGCAATTAAAAATGTAAAACACTGACTTTTGAAATGTATTCAACCGATTATTAAATGAGAATAATATTGTTGTATTTTATAAAAAGAGATTTACGTGATGAAATATTAAAATAATTTAACCAATTAAATGTTGATAAGCTTAAAATCATTGATTAGATACATATTTCATGCTTTTATTGTATTATATATACAAATATATGTTAAATATCTAGAATTATCTGCTAAATTGAAGATATTAAATTAAATTTAGTCCATCGTGACCTAACAGGTTACCCCAATGTGTCACGATGTAAAACAAATAAACAATATATTGTATTATTATTATAAAAATAATCCCACCGAGATCGCGGGAATCATCTGATGGTAACCAGGATTAAGAAAATGATACAGGTTTCCGACAAAAAAGGGTAGATAATTAATGGAAGTCCATCTCTATAGAGAATTTAAATTATTCTATAGAGAGAAGAAGCCCGCAACAGACCGAATGCACTTAAACAATTTTAAATCATCTGCGTACAGAAAAAAATTTGAATCTGCTACTGCTGAATTTATATAATTAATAAATACCGCGAAGAGCAGAGGTCCCAGGTAGGACCATTGAGGAACCCCTGAAGGGGAAAAAAGTATTATATAATAATCGCACAAAACTGTGGAATATATAATACAAACTAAAAATAATAATAAAAAAATTAAATTACAATATTAGATTAAATTAAAATATATTTAAAATTCCAATAAAATTATAAATAAGTATAATATATATCACATAATTTTTTTACAAAAATGTGTTTTACAAAAATACAATTTATTTTATTTTTTATATATTATTAATAAATTATTCGTAAAAGAAACATAATTTTCTATTTAAAATTCTTAGTGTACCAATAAAAGCCTACATAGTAGATTTTATGACTTATATAATATTCCATATTATTTATATTTAATTAATACTAGTAGTTATTTTTTTAATAAAATAGTAAACTAAAATTATTCTTGAAGTATTCCTAATTTTTTTGTTGATATTAAAGTGTTGTTATACTATTTTTATAAATTAAGTTATTTGTATAAAATGTACACCCTACGATAAAGTTAAAGAGACCGTTAAATGTTATAGGCTTTAATTAATTATTAGTATTAGTATCATTTTATTTACACATTCCGTACATTGCTTTATGAAATTTCTACATTATAAATTGCTTCATCACCACCCCTTCGCTGGTGGCTCTATCAAATAAACACTAACTCTGCCAAAATCGGACTCTGCATACAAAATAGACAAATTAATTCACCGACAATGCCCTCCAGGGCCCCCGCCGTAAGCACTAATCAAACTAACTAACAATCACGCTAACGATACCTTTACAGAGCTTGTTAAATCCATCCCCCGACCCCCTTATATTAAATTAGTAACTGTGCATATTTAAATTGTACGACAATGCGAGCCATTTTTACGGGCTAGCTCATCCGCGCGGGGGTATTATACAACACTTAATCCGATTTGCAAGCCCCAAATTAGTTTACATTTATAATACACTTGAGGAATTAAAAGTGAATCGATTTTAATATATTGTAACGTTTTATACAATAATAATATAGCTTATGCAATGGAGTAAGTATGCAGTCTCGAGTTGAGGAGTTGCTTCCCCATTGCTTTAACTCGACTTGTCATGTTCACATTTGAATCTGTAATGCCTCCTCCACTCTGCGAGCAAGATCTGATTATCTCTATAAACATGTCATGAAAGTAAAACATTCGCATCCACCCCGCATAGCAGCGCTTCTCAAATTTCAACCGCTTCCGAGAAACGTGCGGACGGTGGTCCCTTCCAACTGAAAGCCTTATCGCCACTTTGAATCAATATTTACAAATAAATACATAAGATCATGCAAACCATAATATAGTACCAATAAAACACGCGTTAGTGAAATTTCTATATATGAAATATCATATATTTGCTGGATGTATAATACATTAGGAAGTATTTATTTTGTTAAAAATTAAACACTCAATGCAGTAAACTTTTGAAACAGAATACTACTTTACACTAGTGCCAAGTATAATAGTATTCTGTAAAAGTCAAAGTATATTCTTAACAACGGGTTTTGGCTTAATATTTCTTAAAATATAAATTAAATAACAATTCGCTTATTAAGGTTTACTAAATGATTTTCTTAAAGATGCTTATGTTTATTTGTACTAACCTAATATAAAATAAGCTGTGCGAAGTCTCTGAATTTTATTTTTATTTTTTTACCAATACAGACTATTTTACATATTTATTATTTGCACATACCACATACATACATAGTGGTGTACACAATTTGCTAGTTTGAAAATCAGCATCCGCTTTACGCGACGTTCCCACACCCACGCGATTTTCTTGCTGGGGAATTTACAGAAAAATTATCTCAAAGCCAAAGAAACAAGATGTAGCCTGAATACCAAATAGGACTAGCGAGGATATAAAATACCCAAATATACGATTTGTCAACAATTCAGCGGGGAACATCCAGTGCAGATTGCTTACCTTTATGTCGCATGCACCGACTTGAACTGACTTGAAATTTCAGATTATACAAATCCATTCACACGACTTAGATAGTATATTATTGCACCGTATAAACACATACCTAGTAGTATGGAATAATTTATTGTTGAAGTTAAATGTCTTCCGATACATTCAGATAAACGCCTCGTATCTATGCGTATAATACTCACACGTATGATTTATGATTATACCTCCTTATATGAGGAGCGACATTATAAGAAAACAATTAACGATGGCATGTGTCCATATGTGTAGTTAACGAGTCGCAGCTTTCATTCCGTAATGAATTCTTCAAACTTCACATCAAATATTCTACGTCTAATTAAGGCATACCATCGTTCAAGTACGGCGAATGCTTTCGGTCTGTTGGGTAAAATTAACTATCATTAAATCGAGTAACTATCGCATCGGAAGCCTGTATCGCTTTAGCATTGTTTGCTTTTTATGAAACGACACGACGAACATGATTATGTCGGGATGTGACTGTGAAAAGAAAATGTTGAGATTTAAGTAAAAAATAAACGTGTATAGTAAAATACTAAAAAATAATCAACACTTGCAACACAACTGTAAATATATTTTTTAATTAAATTATTATTAAAATGATAACTCTGTAAAACATAAATTTAAGTCTATTCTGCTAAATATGGATTAATTTGTATTATAGTACAATTGTATCTTCAATTTGTGTGCTTCTCCAACAGCAACACAATTTCCGCAGATCTCGATATACTGTCACTAACCTAATGTTTTTTTCTAACTTTGTTTCGAGATCATTGGACTCTGCTGTACAAGTGGACGTTATGTACACAGATTTTAAAAAGGTGTTTGATAAATTCAATCACGATTTACTTACGAAAAAATTATCTAATTTTAGGTTTTCTGAAGGTCGAAGCTTCTCAAATTAATTGACCGATAGTTATCAATTAGTCTAGCACAAAAACCTATTTTTAAAACTATCAGAGACCTCTATCGGAGTACCGCATGGATCAAACCTGGATCCGTTGCTACTCTATTATTCATTAATCACATAGAAACAGTAATCAATCGATTATTTTTTTTATTTTATGTAGACGACTTAATTTTTTTTTTAAAAAAAAGTCTATTTTGGATTTTCTCGATCTGCAGAAGGTTCTCAATACTTTATGAAAGTGGGCTTTCGCTAATCGATTGCCTTTTAGTGTCAAGAAATGTCAAACAATTTAATTGTCAAGGCTCTCGCTGCCGGTAGAATACTTTTACAATATCTGAGGATATATTCTAGTCAGGCCTTTCTATATTTTATTTTCATATAATAAAAAAAATATTTATTTATACAATTAATATATGTATGGGTGGATTAAAAAAAATATTTATTAAATAAATTAAATATTTTCAAAATACTTGAAAAAATAGTAAGCCATAATCACACCATAGCTTTAATGTTGAACAACCAATCTAATACATAATTATTATTAACAATATATCAGCATAAAATTAATATTATGCTATTGAGGTCTGTGATTTTACTAAATAAAAATAACTGAAAATATATTTATATTATAAAAAAATTAAAATAATCTTTCACATTTTATGAAATTTACCTGATAGTTGTATCACGGGTTGGAAAGTATTTGTTTAATATTCAATCGCACCTAACATAAATATATTGTATAGCACAACTTTAGTAATGTACAATTATGACAACTTAATTTAATGCGATCTATAAAAATTATAATTATTATACATTGTACAACAATTTTGCATGGTTTTGGCATTAATTTACACGCTGATTTTAGCTGTAGTTTTTTTCTATAAGTATCGTTTTTATAAAATCAATTCTATTATGAAAAATATAGGCGATCGTTTATCAAACACTTGCTTTGACAAAATATTATAAATTTAACTTTAATTACATTTATATTACTTGCTATTATAGATTATGATTTATGAAACATTTTTCATTGCTTTTTGTTAATGTTATATTATATTGTAACACTGATTTTAAGTTTGTAAGAACTTTAAAGTCACATAAAATAATCTGAAAATTATTTTATTTTTTGGGAAATCCTAAAGTTTCCCCACTTATCTAAAAATATATATTTTGGAGTAATGACTTTAATAGATTTGGCTCTTCAACTAATACAAAATATTAATCATGTCCTTTGTTGTTATTTTTAAATCAGATTAATTACTTCTTTATTCTTATTTAAAATTATTTTTACCTTGGCTATTATTATAAAATACAGTTTTATTTAATATGTGATCATAACCAAGTATTTTTAATTAATTGTATTGTATATTCCAGTATATATTTTTAATTAATTATATTTTCCGGTTCCTTCGGATTTATCTTTTAGATTAATTTCGATATCGTGGAAAAACCGTCAGTACGCCGGCGGTTTGAAAGCAAAGGAGTGGGAAATTAAAAAGATGGCGTCAGTGTTGGGCAGCCGGCGAGGAAGGAGTCAGGACATTAGCATTCAAGTCTCGAGTCAGGAGCTCGCTCTTAGCAGTTGACTCGGCATAGCGCACTTGTATTATTCGTTTTATTTACGGCTTTGGCCGCAGCGAAATATTAGCCTGCGATTGCCCAAACCGAAACAATTACGTAATTTTTATTACGGGCATTAAAATACAATGAGGAGATGGGTAAACTGTATGGGAAACTAAGGTCGTTGCGATTCGCAGCCATATTAATTGAGACGCAGCTTGAATGACGAATGAACACTACGTTTTATGTAGAATTCTCAAATATGTATATAAAATCATTTATTCAATATTATTTATTATTATTTATTTATTATGTAAAATTATTACTATTAATTATGCAAATAATGTGATTTTTTACTTTTCTTCTTTATAAAAAAAATTATCTAGAAATTTATATTTTTATTATGTATGTGGGACGATATATTTATCTTTTGATGTTCCCAACATATTGTTTTAAAAATATTAAAAAATAAAAATAAATTTAACAGAAATTTATAGTTAACTTAATTAATTTAATTTAAATGTATATTGAAATAATCTAGTATTTTATATTAATTTTAGTTTAATGTTTGGTATTTTTTAGTATATTTACATGCGAATTATTTTGTATTGAAATGTTTATAAATAGTAGTTTTGTGGTAATAAAAAAAAAGTAAAAAATATTATGCATATTGAAATTTAATCAAAATTAAATATGCACATATAATTATTTATAAAATCCGTAGTTCATTTTTTACAAAAATATTGCGATATGTAAATCCGCTTCTGTAACACTAATTTTTATCTCGTACATCTAAAGCGTGCCCAAAAACTCATTTGACAATTTATATTAAATCATCCTCGTGGATCTTATCTACCGTTTTCCTCATTATAAAATTTAATGTTCATGCTTTTTCATAGCAGAGCCAGACAACACCTTGAAATATTTTTTATTTATTTAATTTTAGACATGCGTTCTAAGACGTATTATTATATGCGTATTTTTTTCTAGAAAATAGGATGGCTGGTTTAATAAGGTTTCGTTTAGGTGTTAGCAGGTGGCGACTGGCCCTTCGAAAACAATATATAATAAACGCCCTTCATAAAGGGATGTGCCATATTTCATTTCGACACCCGGGCGTAAATCACAAGCCATCTGCGCCTCTGTCCAAGACGTGTTTGGCTGCCAAGACATACATGCCAATGCTGAAAAACATTTTCTCCTCGCAAGAGATGGTTTACAGTTATATTTTTCTCTGGCCAGTTTTTCAATTTTCACAAACTCTTTAATATTATTTGTAGCAACGTTACTCATAAATCTTATGTACGCTTCAGGATTAACATCTAATATTGCCTCGAGCGATTTGGTCACTTTGTTTGACCACTATGATGGCGAACCAATAATTAATTTATCAAAACAATGGGCTTAAACGAAACCAACGCCTCGAGCTATTAAGATAACTAAAACCCCTGACCGGTCAACCCTTCCACTTGTTTAATAAGAACGCAAGAGGGATCTTTGTAAAATATGTACTTATTTTTATTTATATGTATATATATATTGAATGCGTTAATCTTTTCAACCCTTTCTATATAAGGGATTGATCTCAATTATTGAACTTCATGAATATAAATATGCTATTAATATTTATATTGAATATTGTTACACCGAATATTAAAAAATTCCAGTTCATCATATTTTCTCTATAAAATATGTATTTTATTTGTATGACTATACGCCCAATTAGGTTTTTTCACAATCATTTTATAAATATAACATTTTCTGTTTTTAATAACTAGTAAATAATAATTAGAGCATCTATGTTATCAAAGATATTAAACATGTTAAATATTGATGTACAAATTCTTAAGACATTTTAGGTTATTTTTTTTTTAAATATATAGCAAATTTGATATTTTATAAGGATAGTTTTTGAACATATATTATGTTTTTTAGTATATAGGTATTATATTCAAGTACAATCGAGTAGTATAAATCGCTGACTATTGACTAGAAAGATCTGGGTTCGAATCGCATGGACCTTAGTTTATATTTTGATTTCCATCGTGACTGAGAGATCAGAATTAGTGACTCCTATATCATCATAATTTCAGTCGATCATCATATATAAGAATTACCTAGATTTTACTAATCTCACAGATGAATATAGTGATGATTAATTAAAAATCTAGCTAGGTCATGCACATTAGATATTTACAATTCTCTAATAATGAGCTACTTAATATTTATATGTACTTAATGCTTATAAAAAATATTTTGTAAATGGTTATTAATCATTAAATCAAAACCTAACATTTTTACTGATTTGCTTTTGATTTAATTAATATAGGTAATACCATTATATTTATTATCAAAAATTTTAAATCTATTAAATATATTATTAATAGATTCTAATATTACATAACCTAATTAATAATTAAATGATTTTTATAAATTTAAAAAAAAAAAAAAAAATTTAAATTTATAAAAATCATTAAATATTTTAAGTAAAAAATTTACATAATTTGCATTCTCTTTTAGAACATACAGATTTTTTTTATCAAAAATATTGCAAATATTTCTAATTAATTTACAAGTTACTGTCATTTTTTTATTTCAATTTCACATATGCCTATTTATTTAATATTTAAATTAAATTAAGATTATCGTGACCTAACAACTTACTTCAATTTATTAGGATAGTCTAAAAACAATAGTGATTTTGCAATACACAAGAAGTTTAATACAAGTAGGATAAAAAAATCGTATCTAGTTATTCGGAGATTTCTACTACGAACTAAAGTGTCATAGAAGACGCGAATAAATGACATGCGTGAAATGCGTTCTTCATAACAAAACTATGGAAAATTTTACTTGGAAAATTTATAGTAGATATCGTTTATGTGTAAAGAAATCCTTTACTTTTAAATGGTGATTCCGAGATTTTTAGTGTAAGTTTCTCTAGCCTTTGTAGGAATTATCTGAATAATAATGAATAATATTATCTGACGTTAGGTTAGAAATAACTATGGTACTATTTTTTCTTACGAATATTATGCCGTTGCTTCTTAATATGTCACATTCTATGTCGAATAAAATGCGTTATTTTTTTAAAACAAATTAAAGCAAGAATAATATAATATATTTATTTTCCCGTTGTCCAAACGTTTAATCTTGATACTATACGATGACTAAGAGTGTGAAAATAACCGTAAGGACTTCATTATTTCACCAGTGAAGGGTGAAAGTTGATCAAGGGTATACCTAGTTGTATTTGTACAGAGTCCATCGATCCCAGAGATATCCGGTCAAATACAATCAGATGTGGTATTGGCTCTATAAATACAGGGTGCTCCATTGAAGTATATTTTTTATGAATGATTTTTTATGTAACTTCACTATCGTTATTCATCTCCACTCGACCAATGAGTGAAAATTAGTGCGTCGAATTAATATGCGGTCAATGGAAAATTCAATGATCTTCCATGGATCGTGAAGATATTTTTTACGGTGATCGATGAATCAAATTTACTCCGTTCCGGCAAAGAAATCGTTACAACTCAACCATAAAGATCATCAAAAAATAAACCAAATAAAGTTTCAGTAACTTTGTGCGAAAAATATTATTAATAATATATTTGCTTGAGTTGAGTTATATCTTTTTTATTCGATAGTTTACATGTTTTTTTAAAACTTTGTATACTTGAATAACTGTTTTTGTGAGTGCGGTAACCTTGCTCGTTGCAAAACATACATATAATGGAATACTAAGTGAAGCGGAAAATCATTTATTATGAAACTATTAATGTGTTTCTATATATACAATACATGTCTATGTGAGGATAAATAAAAAAAAAACATTTCAATAAAAGTCACCACTCAATGGGGTTGTTGGCTTTATTAGACGAGCGCAAATAATCTTGCTGTACAAATATTCGCTTAGACTTCGGACGTATCTAAGTAAGATTGACACTTAATATCGTATATGGAAACATTAATTAACTATTATTATCGAAGCTGTGTTATATCAATATAAACACTAAATTTAATTTTTATGAATTTCTTTCATGAAACTTTCATATTATACGTAATAGATAAGGTGAATCACGTATCTACACTTAAATTACTTTATGATCATATTTGTACAAAATTGTGTTGAGATTATATCTTTATAAGAATTGACTGATTATTACGAATATATATTTAGTCATTTTAAAATATAAATTTGATGACTGCTTCAATATGTAATATATTAAATATATATAATATCTGCATATACATTTTTATAAAAGGTATATCCCTTATCCGAGAGAATTTATTCCAAGATGCGTCTAGGTTAATAACGCACGCGGGTTATAGAGCAGGGGGCACGTGTACAGGACAAAATATTATATGTTATATTTTATTATAATTTACCCTGATAATAAAATGGCAGGGTTAGAGCTGAAATTTGGTGGTGTGTTTATCTTACATCTCGGTGCGCCGAGAACACTGCGCGCCTATTGTGGTTATTTTATATCAACATAATTTAAATTATATCAACATTAATGTAATTGTACACTAGATAAATCAGAAATATTATACCCATAAAAATATTAATATTACTCTCATTAACTCTCCTTACGTATAACAACAGAAAATTATATTTACGTTTTATTTCTATTGACTCATTAAATATAATATATCAGAAAATGTTTAAAGAATAGTGCTTTTCATATTGATGGAAGAACAGACTTTATTGATCTATACATATAAAAAAATTTAGTTTTTCTTTCCGTTAATATGATTATCTAATAAATACGTGCTATTTTCCATATGTGAGATTTCTACAGCAGTAAAAATTCAGTTTAAAAATTGTTTTAGTCAAGTTAATCAAAAGAACATCAATCTTTAACATTTGTTTATTTTATTTAACATATATAACATTCATTTATTTATTTTATATAACGAATACTTTTGAACCTTTATATAAGCGTTGAGTTAATTTTGTTGTTATGTAAATCGGCGCACAAGTCTGGTGTCGGTTATTGCACGTGCGAATCGTATTAGACGTTTAGACGGGACCGCGTTATTAGCGTTTCGCACACGTGGGCCAGCTTCATCCGTAGCCCGATCTTCTATCTTAACACCGGCCCTGTTTATATCCCTTCTGTATGTAAATATAAATGGCACAATAAATAACAGCACACACTACACCTACGCTATAACGATTTAATTATAATAAATTATTCTTAAATTCTAATAATTATGATAAAACATTTACTTAATATTTATTTTCACTTATAACAAAAATTATGCGCAAAAATAAAAAATGTAGTTAATGGGTTAAACAAAAATAAGGACACTTATCCAAGTTTTTCTCTTCAAGATCTCACATGAGCGATTGTGCAACGTTAAAACATGATACTCCGTACCTGTCGGGTCAAAGCGGTCGTAAAACAGGAAACAATGGCTAAAAAAATTGTATGACATAACGAAAAGCTTCATTCATGAAAATAACGCGACTTTTCTCATCTCAGATTTCTCGGAAGCTGTTCTCTTGCTACATGTATGTCACTCTCGTCTTATCTCGGCAATCGATCGGCCAATGATATATGAATAAAAATATGTCCCAACCAAACTTTAGTATATGGCATTCTTAATAATAGAGAATTTAAATAAAACGTTGCATGCCGAGACAATGACAAATCGCACGCAAGAAAGACAAGGACACCTTCTGATATGTATCCCTTTGTGAGCCGCTCGAACTTTATCAGAATCGTGGTTACAAAAGCTCGTCGGCGGCTTCTCTCGAGCACAAAGACCGAGCTTGAATCTCTTCAATCTCTCCCAGGGGACCATATCTCTGCTTGCATACTTGCATAAATTCTAGAGTGCTGTATATGTATTATAATATAACATGACGATGATTTAATTGCAATGTTGTAACTATATGAATTTTGCGTTTCAGGTGCACAAACTAGGAGAACTTCGGCAGGACTAGCTCTAGAATTATTTGAACAACATCAGGGTACACATATATTACAGGTAAATAAATCATGGTTATTCTATTTTTTAATTTTAAGATTTCTTTATAAATGTTGAATCAAATGAAATCCTTAAATTTTTTTATCAAAGGTACATTACTTAACTTCTCGTACATGTTGATGGCGCTGACAAAATCTATCTATAACGAGCATTTGACAAAGTTTGTCATGAGCTACTTCTTCGGAAGTTAAGCAACTTCGGTTTCTCGAACGGACTTGTTTGCTTTTTTCGAATTATTTCAGTCATCGTTGTTAGTATGTGAACTTTGCTAATCGTCGCTCCGATGAGTATTTCACTCATTTTAAAGTACCACAGAGTCCTAGGCTCTTTTTGATACATACCAACAACATACAATTGTAATTGAGCTCTCAAAATATTTATTATATGCTGATGACTTGAAAGTGTTTTAGAATATTTGCACAAATTTTGATTCACTGTTTTTGTAAAAAAACATAAAGTCACTGTGAAGGAAGTCGATCGACAATCTACCTACTATCTTTCAGCATTGTCAAGTGTCATGTTATTACATTTTCCAGTGTATTTGTCTTACAGTTTAGACGGCGGTGTTTGAAGCAAAAATACTTCCGTCGATGACTTGATAGTGACGTTTGAGCAAAGATAGAGATTTTTTTATGCACATCGCTAAAATTTGCGGTAGAGTACCGAGGATATTCGACTTTGTTATGCATAACGCGTGTCAATTTAATAATTGATTGTCGATTCGCGTTCTGTACGATACGCTAGTACATAGTGTCTTTGAATATGGCTTTATTAAGCGAAGTATTATTATTAAAAATAATTTAGAGATTATTCACTAACATATTTACAAGAAGGAATACGGATCGTATTTGTATTTGTATCCTAGTGACTTTTTGTTCGTTGCTTTCGGATACAATTCAATGCATTCTTGGAGTAGCATTTACTGAATAAAGCACTTATGGGCAGTGTTAACAATCCGTCGTTTCTAGACGACTTTCAGCTGCAAGTTTTAGTGCCCTAGAGAGTCGCGATCGTATCCCTCATTCTTGTCCGTCGTAGCCAGGACTCAAACCTGCTCTTGATCAAGCCATCCAGCTTTTCAACGAGCTTGAGTTTTACGGCGACATCTATGAGGAGCTGGAAAAATTTACGTGGAATGGTGTTTATCTATTTCAGGTGTGCACTATAATTGTTTTTATTTATTTTTTTAATTTTTGACTTTTGATAATGTCTTTTAAATAATGTGTGTATGGATACGTATATATATAGGAGTATATGTTTATGCAATAAATGACGCATTAGAAAACCTGTCAATGGTCAGATTTGTAATAAAAATTAAAAAATTAAATATTTTTACCAGGCGTATCGTAAAAAATGACAATTAGTCACATATTGGGTTGCTGTAGTAGTATTTTAATTAAAGTTTAGTTGAATAGTTATTGAATATTATTGAGATTGGCGGACGAGGCACTGGCGATCGTCGTCTTCCTGTCGTAATTCCTTCGGCGCCTAGGTTGTGGCAAATAAATCAGCCACCACAAAACCAAATATTTTTATAGTGACTAGAAAATTACTGGATTTACTCTAGAAATAGTTATGCTTGTAATAAATCGGGCACTATATATGCATCGAAACAGAATGCCTTTTTTCTATCGTTGCTTTGAGGGTCTTAAATATGTATTACTTAAATATGATTATTTTTTAAAATATGCATGTATGTTAATAATTATGGTATAGCAATTTGTAAAAAATATTTATTAGAAAATAAAATTGATATATTCGGCTAGAACTAATATATTGGTATTTCCACTTACAATTTGTATTATCAGTTTATTAATGAACAATTTAGTAATAATATCATATTTCTCAAAATTGGTTTAGTGTTTTGAGAACTACTAGAATTTAAATTTAATGAATTAATATAATAATTATGTTGATGTGATAAAATTGTTGAAGAGAATCTCTGTGTTAAATTGTTTCACATTGTTCTGATGGATTTATTGCTTTATTCACACACACACATATAATTTAATACCACACATATAAGGCAGTTTGATTTTCATATCCTTACATGCAAGCACAGCTAGGTAACGCATGACCATGAAAGCCATCCAACACGTTTCCATATTTCATTTAGGGATACGGGGATATTATATACCGTCGGATGTGCAATCAGGTTACCGACGGTTTCGATGGTAACCAGCAACGAAATTGCAACACCGTTGGACGTGCGTGCAAATTCGGCGGGCGCTCACTTTTACCGGGGCCCCGGCGATTCAGCATCCCGGCGGATTTTTCATTCCGGTCACGATCCGGCGGCCATTCTTCATTATCCCGGCTGGGTGGGCGGTCGGGGCGCATCGTGAAGCCTGAGCGGTTGGGGTACAATGGGGGTGGCAGAAGAAAGAACGGACCGAGAGACTATTTAACCTCTCTTGGAAAAATCGGGCGAAAAGGAAACCGTCTACGGTGTTTTTCTTTGTCGCGGGTAAATGTGTGTGTGCATGATACACGCGCGTGTATGAAATCATATACAGAATGCTTATGGTCTACACATATAAAAAAATAATATTTAAATATGTTCTTTAAAAACATGTTTGAAAGACATTAAATTAATTAAAAATATTTATTCCTAGTCATCAGTACAAAAACCAAATACTGTACATTATTATTTTCATATTAGTATGGAAACCCTAAAAATTTTCTTCAGCTCTCTAAATAAAATATGCCAGATACCTATTTATATCTGCAAATATTTCGTATATCTTATTTTTAGAAGATGTACCATTAACTCAGATAGTGCCTCCGAGCTTCGCTAATTTGAGTGAATAATATAGACAACGTTTTGAATTAATTGTAATTATATGGTTGATATTTTTTAATTTTATGCAAAAGATTTTAAGGTATTTCCTAGTCTCTATTTTAATGATGGCACGCCATTGATCATCTATGATCGGAATTTTCGCCGAGCCATCACAGAATTGCCATTGTCCTTCAAAAGGCTTAGTCAAGATTTAATCAATATAAATTGTTTTATTATTTATATTTTAATTTCAAAAGGCTTAGTCAAGATTTAATCAATATAAATTGTTTTATTACTTATTGCTTGTTTTTTTAAATATTGTAAATATACCAGTGACTCGATTACATTTAATAAAAAAATATTATTTTTTAAAGAATTATTTTAAATACTGGAGGAAAAAAATTGTATAATGGAATGCCATTTTTCTATACAGCAAATCAATTCACTATCTCACCATATCATAACATAATTTAATAATAGTACTATAAGAAGTTCAAAACTGCTTTTCATGTCATATATATTTTTTTTACAAAAGCAACGATTAACCACACTTTGGCGCCCATTCGCGAACAATCGAAGCGAAGAAATCCCCACGCGTGTTCTCACCTAGAGCGCGCATCGTGATTCCGCCATTACGTACCATAAAATCCATAAAATTGGACTTGGATCCACGCCACAATAATGCCGCTTTCTTCGCGATTGCTTAATTCGCCTACACAGTGAATCCACAATGGTGCTAAATTCGAATATGGACGTTTTGCGGCCGCAAGAATTTTCTCGCTTTGCGCAAGAGTTGCCTGACCATTAAATTGGATATGTATCATTATGGCCTTTTTGTGGCACTCTAGAACCGCTTGAGCATGAAATAAGTTTGTTTATTGTCATACACATATAACGCTTTTTCAAAAGCCACGTATCTCTTTGGACGCCTATCACATTGACCCTGGAAACATTTTTTTCACATTTGTAACACTGGGATCACGTTTATTGAGTTTGGCCGCGCGAACCGATATGCAACCGACTTCAATAAACTTCTGAGAAAAACTGATTTTTCACGCTTTTTATATGTGTGTATGTACGAACAATGCACGCGACATAATGATTATTTTTTTGGTCGATGCATATGAAACGTCAGATTTACATGGAAATCATTTCATATTTTCCTCATTTTTTTACTATATTATGATTGAGTCAATACTACGCATAGAAATTAATATTACTTAAAAAAATATTTAAAGCCATTTCCATTGATATTAATGCAATTTTTAATACTCGTGCATATTAAGAAGTAACATATATTAATTTATGGAAATTATTATGTCATATGGTTAAAGAGAATCTCGTCCCACCATGAATATAAAATAATTTAACGGTCAACAAACAAATTTTAGAATAATAAGAGTAAATAAAATTTACCATTATGTCATTATCTCAGATATTTTTTTTATGAATCTTGAATTTATTAAACCTGCGGTTTTGTCAACGTACAAACGGCTGATATACATTTTTTTGCTACCGTTGAATGTTTCACAATGTATCTAAATAAATTCCATACAAATCGGAGCAAACGAGTGGAAATTTATGAAGCGGTAAATGCAAGATTTGTTTGACGTTTTGAAACACTCCACACAGATAAATAAATCCAATCAAAAAAATTTCGAAATCATCTGCGGTATGTTTTTTTTTATTTTATTTCGTTCTATATTATTTTGGAGAAAAGAAAAGCATTTTTTAAGCAAGTACTTAACGTAATGCTTCTTGTAGTAGAAGATGAATTCTGTTGCTCTGGTTTGTTATTTGAAAAATAAGTACAGTTGTTAGAATGACGAGTGATTTGTAGTTTTGAGGTAAAAAGTCGATCAATTAAAATGTAGTAAGTAAAAAAAATCTTTTTATAACAGTTATAGCGTTACGAATGTAGTTTGTAATACAGTTGTCAAAATGAATTATTGCAAGAAAGTGTATCAGAATAAAATGTAATAAAATATAATTACCTTTTTTTCACATTTTTTAATTGCACTAATAAATTAAATTAATAATAATATGTATTTATTCTAATAATTATTAAATTAATAAGGTATCATATGTAATAAATATTAAAGTCAAGTCTTATAAGACACAGATGTGTTTTTATTCCTTCATAAAAATTTCTACTTTTTCGGATTTACTTTAGCGATACTATTATTTAATATTATATTATCAGTATACTTTATATTTTATTTAACTATAATGTATATATCTTATTATTATATTCCTTATATTTCTTGGACATAATTTCACTATTTATTTTGCTTTAACACAACTGTAAGTTATAATATTGTTTTATTGCGTCTTCGACAATAAAGCTGAATTTTCGCATTTTTAATATATAATTATAGTGATGTTGAAACTTAAATGAGTTATGTATAATATTTTACTAAGTATCAATTAATAATTATTTCAAGATTAAAATTATTTACAAGCATTTTAAAAATATAATTAACATACATCACTTTTTTATTTTTAACCTTTTTACCTTTTTTAATATTTTGATAAATTTTAAAATGTACAATATCACCAACCAGTTAAAATTTATAACAAATTTCTAAACCAGACCGTTCAAAATTCTCCTATAATGTATTTTTTTATTAATATTTTATGTATCACAATATAAAATATCTAGTTCAATTTTACGCCATTTTTTACAGCAAGTGCGAAATTTGCGTAAATCAAACACAGTGCGTACAAACGTACTAGAAATTTGTTTCAACAAAAAATGCTAATTTTTTCATATCGTACATATTTATATAAAGAAAAGATTTCTCTCGCTCAAGGTGAAAATTATAATAATATACAATATATAGAGCATTGCGTGAAATTAATGCGATTACAGTGTACACTGTTACGTTTTTAAGGTCAGCCTGTTTGTTTTTTCCCAATAAAAAAATACAAGCATATTTTTTTTGGAGCTTATATGGGTGCTTGTTGTGTTGACTTGATATTCAGCAATCATATTCAGCAATCATCATGAAAATTATCCGAAAATTTCGCGATCGGAAAAAGCGCTACCAGCATCTCACGCAATTATGCAAATTTAGCACAGCGCGCGTGAAAATTCTATTGCACAAATTTCGCTATCGAAAATTTTCTTTTATGTTGGTGACATTTTTTTTATTTTTCGAAACCGCCCACATTGTCCCGAAAAGCCCTTTGTTTTCGACAACAATGCGCTCGCTAAATATATTGTGTACTACATCGCTATATTTTCTATAAAATTGCGGACGAAAAGTCAAAAGGATTCCGAAAAACGATTCGCTAGCCACAAAATTTGCATTTTGCTGATTCAACGTTATATTCAAATTTTGAACATTCATCATTGAACCTATGCTATTTTGTATATATACATATTATATATACAGAACTTATCTAAAATTTGATAAAATAAAAATGTATTTAAATAATAAATTGCCTTTATTTTCCTACGTTAAAATATTTCTTTACCTATTCAAAAATAAATATTAGTTTGTAACTTTTCAATTCATTTTAAAGTTTTATTATTTTGTCAATATCTTTTTTTTTTATTAAAAATACAAAGAGAAGATCAATTTTATCAATTATAGTGTCAAGGTTTAAAAAAGTACCACGAGAAGATTGTATTATTGGGACAACCTTTAAAAATATTATGTAATATATAAACGTTATACTAAAGTTAATTTATTTATATAAGAAATAAATATTTTAATATGTCTAACTAAATAATTTTATGTTTTCAGTCACTCGATGGATTCGCACTTTCCGTGGCAGCTGATGGGAGATTTCTATACATCTCAGAAACTGTCTCTATATATTTAGGATTATCACAGGTATGTACCGTATTTTATAATTCACACACACATATAACAGTTTTGCTAAATTAAATCTAGCAAAGAGACGCGTTTTCGCGTAGTATTTTCTTGCTGGTTTTTCCTCGCAGACAGACACGTCGGAGCTACGTAAACGTATCTACGTGTCCAGCCTCCCAAACACAATATACACACGAGCTACCGGTCAGTCGACAGATGAAAACGTTGCAACAATTGATTATTTTTTAATATAACTACATTTAATAATAATTGTACCATAAATAAAATGCATAAACTGAATTGGATTTAAACCAATTTGTATAAAAAATAATTTGTGTTGATCATTGAATCACTAGCACAATATACAAGTATTCTTTAAATATTGACCTGAAAGAATTGGGTTCGAATCCCATATGGACCTAAATCTTATCTGAAAGATTTGAATAAATGATTATAATGAGAAAATAAATTCTGATCGTTTATCACAGATTAGATTTATCATGGATAAATATCGTGATGATTAATTAAAAGTTTGTTTTGTTATAGCACATATTTTCTGCTATATTCTTTCAAGTAAAAATATTAATAATCTTCTTCTTCTTCTTCTAAAACCTACAGTCCTGTATGGGCCTTGGCTGTCTCCAGAAAATTTCTTTACTAAACCTTCTCCTTTACCCTTTTTCTCCAAAGCCTGACACGCAAAGTTTTTAAATATATCTATAATAATAATATAAAATCTAAATAAGCTTAAAATATTATTTGCTCTTACTTATTAGTATTTTATTTAAATTAACCAACTCGATAGACGAGTATTATCAATTGCCAGCGACTTATAGTCGCTGGCAATTGATATGAAAGACCTGGGTTTGAATCCCATATGTATTTTAGTGTTTTTCAATTTCTATAGTGTCTGGGAAATCGAAATTAGTGATTATTATATAATTATAATTCCAATCGATCATCGTAGATTGGTTTTACTTATATTTTTAGAATATTGTGATGAATAATTAAAATCAAGCTAGGCCGTACATATTAGGTATTGAAAATTATCTTTTAATGAGCTACTTCAGCTCATAGAAAATATCTTATATATATTATAAAAATAAAAAAATGATATTCAGCATCAGTTATGTTAGCATATGTAATCATCGGCTAGATGAAGTATCATTTAATACATTGAGGATGTAATAAAAAATATTTTCTCTTAGTGGAAATATTTTCCAAATTAACCACCATATGCTTTTTCGATAGAAACGCCACAAAATTACAGAGAATTTAAAAATTATCAAGTAAAAAGGCAATGTATGTGGTTAATATAACCATTTGTATGTAATCTATTTCCGGTTGGAAGTAAGTCATCTACGACTTAGTTAGGGTGTATATTAATTCTCATAGCATTCTGTATTCAAATTAGAAACGGCAGTCGGTCGTTATACAAGCGTTTAGAAAACGTGCAGAGGTGAGGCTCATAATCGCTGTGTGGAAAGTTTGGTGGATTAGTTTTTGTGGCACGCGTGTTCGGACAGATTTGGAAGTTGGTAGGTAATCCTTAAAGTATTTCCGCTTTTATCTCACGTACTCGGCTTCATTTTTCATATGAAAATCCAGACTTTAGGATAAAAGCCCTCTTAAACTTTATCGCGAGCCGCGATATGTGTAGACGTCGGCAACATTTTTGTGTAGTAAAAAAGTATAAACGTATAAAATAGTATGTCCCCTTGTTACGGTTGTATGGAAACTAATTTTTTATATTATTTACGCTTGGAAGTTTTTAAAGTTCATTTTTATTAATAAAACAACGATAGAATTTATTCGTGTGCTATAAAAATAACACCTAAAATTAAATATATATCATACTTTCAGGTATTTTTCTTACCTTTTTAATTATTTATTTTATAAGAAATATTCAAAAGTGTGCGGTTTACGTAAATTCATATAAAAAAGTATTTTTAATTATTTTTTATAAGAAAATTTTCGTGGATAAACTCCACCTTGTATGTCACATTTCAATGTCACATTTTCGCTAAATCCTCAAAAGCAAGTGACATTGGATAGGTGTCTAGTTAAAGTTCAATACATTGATTGAAATATAGTGATTTTGTACAAATTCTATTGACTACTAAATTCTTTTATTTATATTTGATATTAATCATTTTTATATAAATATTTTTGCGTTTTGGGTATTTTAAAGTTTGTATTATTTCTTATGAGGAAATTTGCTTTGCATAATATGCAAATGTTTTGAAGTACGATCACGTTTCCGGAATGAACTATACTCGTAAACTGAGGTTTTACTGTTTTTTAAAAGTCTAAAAATTTCATTACACGAGATTTTTATGAATTAGAATAATATTAATCATTAAGATAAATTAAATAATAATAATTAAGATCTCCTAGACACGATTTAAATTTAAAAACACTAGGATCTATATGTGATTTAAGCCAAGGTCAAAAGAACATATTTATATCACTCGTCTATCGTGCTGCATATTGAAAGGAAAAGCGTAGTCCGTAACGTCTCAGACTAGTAACTCTGAGGTTGCGGGTTCAAGCCCCTTTTTTATTTATACAAAATGTGAATTTTTATTCATAAAAAAACGCTATTATTAAAAAATCGGCTTCAGTTGTAGTGACATTTATTGGTTTATTATTATTTATATTACATATAATAATTTATAATTATTAATATAGATGTCGCCGATTCCCACAATTTTAATCTGGTGGTTAATACTTACTTGTAAGTATCCATTATATCTGATTGAGTTACTCAGTTGGCACAGATCTACCCCGTTATAACGCATTGGGTAATTTTAGGACTAATTAATCCTTGACGTTTTAAAATACATAACATAAATAATCTGATCTAAAATAGGCAGTACGGGTCCTAGAGCGACGCCTTGTGACGTCTCTGCGAGCCGCGTCGTGATGACGCCGGGATGCCGGTCACGTGTTTGCGGGCACGTGACGCACATCCCGACGATCTCGGGACCCTCCCGCGTGTTTATGTGTGTATGGTGTGTTTACGCGCGCGCACACACGCGCGTGCGAAACGCGTCAAAAATGGCGATTCACAAAACGTGAAATCATCCCGATGACTTCGAGAATGCGATTTTCGCACGCGTAAAGCGGCGTAACGTGAAAATTTTCGCCGACGCATGTTTTCAAGTCGGAATCTCGATTGTGCAACTGTAGGTACATATATAGTTACACGATAAAATTGAGAATTCTAGTAAATACAATTTAAAATTTGGAACATTAGTATTTTTAATGTAAATTTATTATTTTATAGTGTTCATTGTGGTATAAGCCAGTGACTAATGCCTGTGTTCGAATCTCATATGGGCCATATTGTTTTTTATGAACCATATTCAATCGTAAGTGGGAGATAGGAATTAGTGATTAATATATAATATTAATAGTTTTATTTGACCATCACTAATAATGTTTTCCTAGATTTTCGTTATCTCACATGAATATCGTGATGAATAATTAAAATAAAATCGAGCTAGCTCATGCTTAGGGACATAAACTGATTGTAAGCTGTAAGAATATTCTGTAATTATTACAATGTCACTGATTTACAGACTTTTTGTAATGTTCACATGTTTATCTACATATATCTTTTCTTTTGCAAATTATGAAGTTATTTTTATTTAAGAACGTCATTCAAAAACGAAACATTTCATTCTTTTTATTATTTAAGTGGATAACTTATAGGCTCATATTATTCTAATCGAATCGTTGATCTGAATGTTAATTTACAATTTGATTATAAACAATGCAAATCATTCTTGAATATTATAAAAGCCATGAAAACAATGGTATGCTGGTGCCTTTATACATAGAGTGCAAAGTGCACCTGTGTACCACCTTCCAATAGTTTAACGACATACTCAGACGATAACATTAGCCCACAGAAGTATTTTGAAGCGATAAGTGGATGAGATCGTACGATAAACGTAACTGTTCTTGTTCGGATCCATCCAGGATAGGAACCGACGCCGATTTCTCCGGGGCGAAATTGAAAGGAACGGTATCGTTCCAGACTGAGCGTAATATCCCCGCTGATTCCCGGGGACGATCAACTTTGTGCATAACGACGCAACTTCTCGGCCAACTTCGAATTACGTGACAATGGCTGCTGGAGTAGAAATTTTACAAGTTTGTGTGCAAGGAGTTCGCGGAGATTCGCCTTTAGCGAAGCGATACGTTAAAGTTACATTTTGGTACAATGTCGCAAAAGAAGCTCGTCTCACGTTCTTGACATACTAATACAACTAATATTATATATTTATATTTAAATAGCGTTACTCTGCAATTAACTAATAAATACTATATAGTATGGATGAAGTGCGTAACATTCTATGAAGTGGTATTGTGTGATAAATTTGATAATATTAGCTAGTTGTGACAATTTAAAATTAAATTTCTAATATAAAAGGACGTTGTGAATTGACAATTATTTAAGATTAATCATAAAGCTGTTTAATCTAATTAAACTGTGTGATTAAACACCCCAGACGGCAATTGGTGCTAAATAAACAGTAGGCGGGGTCGGTAACGCCTTAATTGGGGTCTCGTGGACCCCGTCCGTAATTGATATGTGCACTGCACTGCCTAACTCCTAATAACAAACCGACGTCAACATTGTACATATTATTATCTAGTTGTCGATGCCGACGGGCTCGTGTCTATAGATGTGTTATACTATGTAGATAGTAGGCAATGTATGGGTTGAATTAAAATTCAAAACGCACCTTGCCCCGGCCGCACTCACCTGCCTTTGATGTACAAAAGGTACTATACATACTCGTGTGTCAACACAATTCGGATGGAAAATTAACCTGGAGCAGTGGAAACCCAGCCGAATATGAGAGCTTTGTACATGTTTGATGTGAAACGTCCTTACTAGATCGATTCGAATTACCGTCTCAATTGAGTATAATATCCTAAAATCCTGAATAGAGAATTTTATTTCAGTTTTAAATATTGATAGTTTAATATTTGATTGTTAATTCCCCAAAACAAAGATTCGCAATGCTCGTTTAACAGATTAAACCAGAAACTTTACTATACACTTTTGCCATTACTGTTTTACTACCTAAAAATAAACGATTCCTTTTGAATCATGTCATATACAAAAAAAAAAGTATTTTTATTGGGTGAAATTGCGCTTTTTAAATTAGATAGCCATGGATATTTTTAGTCACATTTGATTTAATAAGTGATCACGAATTGATCTGTTCTTAGAGACGCAAAAGTTGTTCTGTAGTGATCGGACAATTTATAGGAGCTCAAAAAGCCTCTTATCGGCTTTTACTAATATTTTTTAAACATTTTTGGGTAGTAGACTACAAAGTACCGACATTGTTTGTTAATTTTTTGATGGTTTAGCTCGAATGACTAATTCATCCTATCAAGGTTTATCCATAAAATCAAAAACACCACATTATATTTTTAAGCCATATCTAGCTTTGTATGACATTCACTATATTATCATAAATTTCATAAATATTTTTTCTTTTCATATTAAATTCATACAATATGCAGCCCCATACAATTCTTTTAAAAGGCCAAATTTTTCACATTATTCCCGGAACAGGTAAAAGGCTAATTTTTTTAAATAAACAAAACCACAAAATTAGTATTTGCTACTTAACAGTCTGAAGTTAACTATTTTCAAAAACTGTATGTTTAAAAAAACATCATAATTTTTTGAGTAGCCTTAACATTCATATCACAGTAACAATCGCATTCTACTTTTATCTGTTGTGTGAAATTATATGTATTAAATGTGATGCTTAAATTTTAAAATCATTCACATGCAAAAGGTTATGTCATTATTTTTGATGCAAAAAAAAACAAAAACTATTATTTTCCTTACAGTCCAATAAATAAATTGGCAGTCATTGTATTCTGTAATGTATGCTAAATAGCTATATATTTTTATCTTGTCGAAAAAAATACAGGATGCTCGCTGTGTCGTTGTCACACAAACTAAATACATCGATTGACTTCCTCTACAATTAAGAGGTTGTTAGCATCAAGTTGCATTCCAAAGCATATATGTCGTATAAGTAAAAATACATCTTAAAAAATAATATAATATGTAAAAGATGTCCTGACGAAAGTCATAATAGATTATGTCACATCAGGAATATTAAAATGACCAAGAAGAACACAAAGACAGGAAACGATGTTTAAATAAAACATTCGGCGTCTTCGTCCACCAGGAAGACGAAGATAAAATCGGCGCTTTGCAGCGAGATGGCAATTCGATTTTGACACGTATAAGGCATTAACGCTTGCAGCATTTAAAATCTGTTTCTTACACTAATTTAGTCCATTTTAGTCGTGTATTTGGTATCATCATTTAACACTTTTACATTACATATTTATTTGTTATTAAAATGTTAAAATAAACTCTTAAAGTCCAAGACTGCTTGAATTAGTTTTACAATTGATTATAAAATTAGAAAGTTTTTGAGACATGGGTTTCATTAAAATAGCAGGGGAAGATCGTGTTCATGTGCAAAGGTCACATAAATAGTAGAAGTAATACTTATAATGCGGATAAATGCTAATGATAGTGACAGTGCTATTTGCTATACTTTGTGATAAAAGGTTTGATTTATCAAAGAATAGGTTGTAGGTTTTTGTTGATTTCAAGCATCAGGCTTTAATTTAAAAGAGCATTTATAGTTCGTTTTAAATAAGTATATTTTTTTTTTCTATCCATTTCATAAGTCATGAGTTCATGATAGTTTATTCTAAGGATTGTAGTTTTAATTTTAAATACAGTCTATTCTCTATTATAGGGTGTGAATAATCTGTGCTCGAAATAAATTAATATTTTAAATTAAATAAAATACAATGAAAACGTCTCAGTGGTTGTGTTTAAGCTGCTGATAAATTCTGCATCGAATTTCAAGAATATTTCAATTATAAAAATTTCTACTCTGCTAAATCATTTAAAGAGTATATTAGTCATCTCAGAAAATTAATCTTTTATTGATTGAAAAGACAAAAACTGAAGATCATTCAGGGGACTGAAATAATAAATCTTCCTGTTGATTATTATAACCAAGAAAAAGCATGAAAGGATAAAAGATCGAAGATTGGTTCAAAACTAAAAGTGTTTCTGAAATGAAAGATGTTTTCAAAAATTAACAGTTTGCTGCAAAAATCAGTACTGTTAATAAAAAAATACTTCTTCTTATCGAAATTAAAGCATATTGAAAACTAAGCGATATTATAGTTACTCAATTTTTACCACCTAATGTAACAAGCTTAATTCAACTCATAAATAAAAGTTTTACAGTGCAGGTCTTCTCAAAACTGCCGAGAAAAATGATGGCTTGATCAATTTATGGGAAAAAATTACTACATTGGATGCCATACATGGAATAAAAAAATCTTGCTAAATAGTTAAGCCAGTCATACTTATTCGATTGTGCAGAAAGATCCTTTCTTATGTAGAAATAAATAATTCTAAAGAAACTAATGCAAGTAATATATCTGAAATATGTAGATTAATGGAAAATTAAAAAGCTTTGGAAACCAAGATAATGAGAATACAAGTGAAGAAGATACTAACAATTACAGTAGTCACAAGATGATAGTGACTTCTGTTGGAGCTTTACTGAACTACATCGACCATACTAATATTTGACAATTATTGAACCTCAAAAGCAAATGTGAATTACAGATTTTTTAAATAAATAAAAAAAATGTTTTTCATACACATTTTTAATCGATTACAGGCGGCCCTCGACTTTCGCACATAATTGGTTCCTGAAAATGTGTGCTAATGTTGAATGTGCGAAAGTAGAGGGAAGTAAAAAAAAATTAGTTGTGTATTTTAAAATATTTATTTATCAAGTAAATATAAGATCTTTCAGAGGCGTTTAAGAGACATGTTTAAGTGGGGTTTGCGGATGTTTTCTTTGAAAAGTTATCAAGAGTTAACTGTTTTCCACTATTATTTCTTCATATAGTATTTTATAACATGCTATGTCTTTATTGATCGCCCTACGCACTTGAGATATGCGTTTTCTATTGGGATCACAATCTTCTATAATATTTAAAAATTTGTCAAGATCCGTGAAGGCTTTATTCATATTTTTCATTGTTAAAGAGTTTTCCAAAATAAACCTGTCTCATCTAGATTAAATATTTGGCTAGAGGAATATTCCCATCTTCAATAATTTTGGATAATTAGGAAATAAATTCTTTTGCACCATCTTAAAAGAACATTAATTCAATATTCATCCGCTGTGAAAATTTTGATGTATTTTTTTATAATACAATCTATATACTTCGTATGTAAATCATTACACGGGAAAATCAATTCCTAGGCGCATACAATCGTTCGGCATCTCAAGGGAGATATCCGTACGTGATATGAAAGATTATTTCGTTATTCAAATAAACCAAATATAAAAAATAATACATATATCTCTACTGAGACTTTCGATAAAAATATATTGTTTTCAATATAAATTTCGTGATATAATTATTAAAAATCATTTATTTCGTAGAATAGAATCGATGACTCCGTCTAGATCAAAAATATTTTATCCCAGTGAAAACATATGTAATATGGACACTATGCGCCATTATGATATGTGTTAAGTGTCTGGTCTCGTATGGCGCGTGCGCTCGTTTTTTGTTCGCATTTCATACGTGATGACTCAGTAAGAAACAGAACGTTTAACACCAACTAATTAGACGCCAGTGCCTTAGGATAGCCTCTTATTCGTGACGGCCATTATAAAATGGCTCACGTCTTAGATGGTGTAGGATAGGTAAAGCATGGATAAGATTTGCTCATCTTATTTTAACAAATATATAACTCTAGTTCAAATACACAAAATATATATTAATATTGAAGCGGTGACTTTCAGTATGATACTATACAACTAGAGGCTAAATATATCGTCAGTGAATAAAGGCAGATAATCAATCAGAAAACTTTGGTATGCTTCTCTCTGCCTATAGATAAGCGTTTTATGGACTCAATCGTTGATCGTTGATCAATTAAGTTGTCTTGGGTAACTGTTTTGTCACGGAGTTTGTACGTGAGCTGGCAGAGGTAGTCTTCGGACGTGCTTGTCGCAATATTTCATAATGCGGCCCGCGGTGTGAACAATGACACCTTTACGTGACGCAAATCACATTAACGAGATCAGCATGCCGACCGGGGAGTCCATGATGCACTTTTTTTATCAATGAAGCACCCTTATGAATGGTTAACTCAGATCTGAACGTAGAAGTGCATAATATGATCATGCATACGCATTTGAGGAATGTGATTCGTATGTACATGTGTAAATACGTTGTTTCGGTATTATTATATTGTCAGTACAGGTAGCCCAAATAAGGACAACTGTCACTCCATTTAAACATTGTATAATGATATTAATGCAATCTCAATTGGAATGTGAAAGTTTAAATTGGCTCAAAGAACGGCTCGTTGCATACGATCGTTTTTGAAAGTTAGATGCAGCTTTGGTGCAGTTTGCTGTTCAGTTTTTATGACACAATTAAATTATATTTTAATCTTTAATTCGATAAACTAATCATTTAAATCTTATCGCATTAAATAAATTTTGGTGCTTTGACAATTTACTACGTTTTTTCATAAGATAAAATAACTGTAAATTACATACTAAATAGATTTTTCTACAACATATCTACAAACATAATGACATATTTAATATCTAAAATATAATTATTGATTTTTAATATATATTATTATTATATACTTTTTTTATAATAATTATTTTATCTTATTTTTATAATTATTTGTATTGATCGCTAAAGTTCTTCCTAATCTCACTGAGTATTATTAAGGTAATGAATTATTTAATTATATATGTACCAGAGATTAGTA
Source organism: Plectrocnemia conspersa (assembly GCF_051122295.1). Taxonomy (NCBI): domain Eukaryota; kingdom Metazoa; phylum Arthropoda; class Insecta; order Trichoptera; family Polycentropodidae; genus Plectrocnemia; species Plectrocnemia conspersa. The sequence continues at coordinate 12,809,377 of NW_028277173.1, forward strand.
ACCTATGTATGTTACTATGTATTCCATTAATGCTCATTAAAGTACTATATTATATAAATAAAAAAATCGCTATACGTGTAACTCGTGTCAACTCGTTTCCCATATAGTCACCATTGTTTTCGTCTCATCGACACTCTCAATGGCCATCGACTGATGATGACAATCACCTTTTTTATTTATGACTTCATTGTATGCCGGCGTCACAGGCGCATATTCTCATGACACATGTTGCGATGCCTCCTCCTCCTCTACCTCCAATCCGATTTCCAATTCTACCCCCGGCTCTTCCTCGGCGGCCATTGTTTATTAGCATTCACCGCGTGTCAACTGTGAGAACATTTTTTTTCCTTCGCCGAAGAGCTTTTTATCATTTCCTTTATGGCTTACGGTTTACATTTTTATTACGGCGAAACTCTTTGACGGCCACTTTTCCACCTCTCAGTCAGAGAAGCCCGAGCTTTCCCGGACCGTGGAAAGCTCATTTCCCATTCCGAGCCCGTCGTCTAGTGATAATAGTCGGCCAGGAAATCGTCTATTACCGAAACGTGAATAATTCCGTAAACGGTATTACGGGTAAAAAACGACCGGCGTCTGCAATGATATCTCCGAATATAAATCATATTGTACAAGCTTTAGTTCACAGACAACAAGCAAATAATGAACATAGTAATCCCTAACAAGACGTATTCATTTATCCTCTTTATTTTCTTATACATATAATGTATTTTAAGAATCAGACTAATTATAGCTAGGTTTACGGAGTTTATCATCAATGAATCTCATTTCATAAGTACCATTTTGTAACATCATTGCGAACTACTTAGCTACTTTCATTTCTGGTTTCCATTTCAAAAAATCAAGTTATTTCCAAATTTTAAAAATGTAGAAATTCGTAGTTTTAAAAAGAAAAAAAAATATTGAACTAATGTATAATTATATATAATATCATGATGTGTTAACATAAACTCATTAATAATATATTAAAAAAGAGCTCAATTCAATGTTTAAGGTTTACGATAAAATGTAACATATCAATGAATTATGTGATAAAGTTGTATTTGGTTATTCTAATCATTAATCGATTCATAAAATTAAAGAGCTTTAAACTATTATTAAAATATAAATTCTCCATTACTAGTAGAAATGTTTAAGAAGTTTAAAATAATAATTTTAAAAAACTTGAATATTAAAGTCTTCCTAGATGCTTAAAAAAATATTTAATGATATAAAAAACTAGTACTACATTTTTATATCAAATGAAAAAATTACTTCATATAGTTTAAGCTCTGATACAAATTGCTTTAATAAAGATTTTCGTGTTAAAGTAAGAATAAATGATACGTTTAATAAAAATGTGTATTCTTTGCGTAAATAAATTAAAAATATAAACATTTACGCGAAAGCTCATTTGAAAGAGCTAAAAAACTTCAAATCTGACCATTATGACTTGCCAGGTCAAAAAGTCATGATGGTCATTATACAAATAATAATTATTCAATTACACATTAAAAAAACAATAAAAATATACAGTCGTGGTGAACACATAAAATATATGACCACCATCACTCTTTTTACAGAAAGACCGAGGATTTTCTGTAAAGAGAGACATCTGTCGTTCAAATTTTTTAGTATCAGTACATATTTTTCTATTTTGTGTGAATCATTTTTATTTAACACACTTATATGAAATTTGTTTTTTTATTGCATTTTATAAGGGTTGTAAAAAAACAAGAGCAATTTAAATCAGCATTGAAAATAATTGAAAAATACCACAACAGCTTTTAAATAATATAATTGTGAACGTAAAACCATTACTGTAATTGCTACAAACAACCACATGTTACAGGTGACAATACACGTAGTATTAAAGATATATAATATGTATACACATACACATTGTTAAAGTATATGACACTGTACTTAAAAATCTTATTTTATTTTGTTGTCAGGTGGAAATGACTGGTAGTAGTATCTTCGATTATATCCACCAACAGGACCACGCAGAGGTCGCAGAACATCTTGGTTTAACCCTAGTGGGTAATGGAGGAAGCAGTAGCGCAGAAGTCAGCTCACCGTCGAGCGCCCAAGACGACGACAGTTCTCCGAACACAGGGACTAACAATCCCGATGGTGAGTTCTTGTTTTTTATACATATATATATATATATTGTCTTCATTATATTTTTATTCAATTACATACATGATTGATTCCGTACAATTTTTATGGCAAAATTCTTATGGGTGACCGCACCGACGCGATGGTTACAATCGCCACGAGATGATTATGGCAAAACCGCATCGACAGGATTGGCGATGCAAGTGACGATATAATGTCCCTTTTAAATTGTCCGTGTATTATATTATATATATATATATATATATATATATATATATATATATATATATATATATATGAATGATGTAGATGCGTTATTATACAAATATGGTTGCAGGGATGGTTCATATAAATTGTGTTGAATCACAATATTATATTATATAGAAAGACAAAAATAGTAGCTGGAACTCAATAAAAACATTTTTTATGTATCTGTATATAAAATAAATCAGTAATATTTTTTTAGATTATATATTGTAATAGTTTAATTAAATTATACATTGATTAACTGGAAGTTTGTTGTATCATATACATATATCCAAAAAAGCAAAGTAATCCCTAAAAACACATGTTTAATATCAATTGCATTCATTAGTTAGTCAGTGAATAAATTGTATGTAGTTAAACTGAATTTATATGTGAAAAGAAATATAAAATATAAAGATAAACTGAATTTGCTTATATACGATAAAATTAGATTTTTTTATTTACTTCGTTTTAATGAATTAATTAAACCTTGCATTTTGTTTTCACAAAATTATAGTTTCAGCAAATTAACACTTAGTTTCTACTAATACTAAATATATATGAAAGCGTTTATTTATTTATTATTAAAACTAGCTTACTGGCTGAGTTATTACGCCTGCGTTTTGTTCCCAGGGGAATCGTATCCTTTAACACTAAACCAAAGATGATGTTTCTGTTGAATTATGTTTATCTTCCAGATAGCATATATAGGTGTTTTGTATTATTAGCTCGTTACATTGCGACATAAAGCCGACCATAAGAGAAGCATATTATTTATCATGTCAATATCTTTCACATTGAGCGACTCATCTAGATTTACTGGCTTCTTTATTGACAATGGCAATCCAAATTGTGTACTTGGCCATTTAAAGATTGATCTTAAGCATTCGCAGGATAAATTTAGGTAAAATAATATTGAAAATATTATTTCATTACGAACAGATTAATTTATTATTGATAAATAATATAATCTAATCTGTTTATCTAACCGCAAACAAATAATAAAAATCAACTACTTTCGATGCCTATTAAGTTTTTTTTTACAAAAATCAGTCGGGCGCTATAGGCGTTCACGAACCATCAATTTTATTATTTTTTTTATTTCGATACAGTTAATTCATGATGCCAGTAGTATTTTTCTTGAATAAACTACATCATTCATTGAGATGGATATTTTACGATCGCTTCGCTAAATTTTTCATTCATCTCCGGTCGGTATAATTAAGGCTCTCTTTCCGACCGAACGACTTACCCAATGAACTGTATAATTGTTATGAAATTTCAACGCTCGGTTAGCACTTTGTTGTAACTGAGGTCATGAATGTTTGTCTTAACCACCTAAGCGCGTGGGAACCGTTCTGGTTGCCCTGGTATGGCACTTGATGGTAATTTTCTCATGATTCGCCTTTCACCGAAATTATTGCTGCCCCGAATAAACGTTTGTCAGCCGTTACCGATGACGATCCTTATCCTTTGTTAACACCGACAGGCGTCCGTGTCCTGATTGATTTTTTACATCCGAAATCTTTCCACTCTCCATTCGACAGTCTTTCGATTCGATGGAATCGATTCAAATTGTATTGTCACGCCAGCGTCTTTGTGTCAGATTCTGGAAGATTTTTTATATTGAATAAATTGATAAGAATTGGGAAGAATGCGGGACTAATTCTACTGCACATTGTTTAAAGGTTCATATTTAGTTATTATCGATGCTAAGCTCAACGTCAATGTGCAAATAGCACACAAATAATAATGTGTATTACAACTTTGAATGTCATTGATAAACAATCATTAAATTTAGCAATTATCTGAAAAAATCTCTTAAACTTTCTTCGTTATAAGTAGCCCTCGCGTTATTTTTCAATATCGAATCATATCTTAAAAACCGGTATTTTGGTGTTGATGATTGAATTTTCTTATGATGATAAATGTATAATATAGTAGTAATTTCAGTAATAATAATTAATTTTACATAAAAAGAGATAATAATTTTATAAATAATACAAAAAAATATATTGTTAATAGGTAGAAAGTAGAAGTGAGCAATAATCGTCCAGTGTTTTTTTTATTGTAATAAGCATGTTTTTGTATACATTCTCTTGACGATGAAAATACGCGTTTATGTTTGTTATTTTACAATATTAATTAGAGCAAAAAAATATGAACAGCTTTTCTTAAAAATCGTTGATTATCGCTCTCTATATATATTTTTAATGATTTTCTTATGGCTATTTTTTATTTAAAGACAAGTTACTGTATGATTTACAAATTAAAATTTTGTAGTATTATGCAATAATTTCTACGGATTTACAAATCATCTACTAATTAAAGACAAAATGATAATATTGAATCCTCTTACCTTTTTATAATATATAAGCATTTTAATGCAAGACAATAGGTGTTTATAAAGGAAAATAAAAATTATACTAAAAATTTGTATCTGTCTTTCCACTAGAGTCTTCAATTCGAGTAATCGAGTACTCGATACTCGAGTATTTTTGTCTATTTTTCAAGTACTTGATAATCGAGTATTTTGAAAATTACTCGATTAATACTCGAAATTAAAAATTTTTGAAATATTTGAGAAACAAAAATAACTTTAACTTGGTCCGGTAAAGGTTAACGTCTTGCTTTTATTTGGCGTTTATGCCCGAAGTCCCGAGCTAGAGGAGTTACTATCAGGTATAATTTTTTCATAGTTCCATAGTTGCATAGTTCCGGTACGACGGAGAAATTTATTTTGTGTTTTCTGTTCGACAGTCCCGACTTATCTAATTTATGGCAATGAACAATATGAAATATCAACAAAAAAAATTTTAGGTTTTATGACTATGCAGTTGTAGCGTAAAGTGTTGTCAATTGTTTATACTGATCCCTCAGCTTAAAATATAAATCAAAACAATTGTGTGTTTTAAAGACATTTAAAGTAAAGTCAGTTCTTTGCGAACCGTTTAGCTCTAGAGTGAAAGGGATTCACCCAAATACATCTTCGAAGGATATAGCTTTAAATTCTTCGCATTAATCAGAAGGTATAGAATATTGTATATTGTTAAGAAAAAAATCTATTCAAGAAGAATTACAAAATGCTATTTTGTCAATAGTCGAAGGAAATAAGAGAAAAGCAGAGAAGGGAATGAAAGAAGAGAACATAAAAAGAGAGTTCAAAAAATTTTATATCTATAAAAAGCGAACAGATATAAATTAGAAGCCTTATCCAACGCGTTAATGACAATAAGACCAACATCAACAGCAACGGAAAGGGTTTTTTCCATAACGGGAATAATAAAACCAAAGGTTAGCAGTAATATTAAATTCGAGACATTTTTTGCATTATTGTTTTTAAAAAGTATGTTCGTGAAGTTAAAATAATTGTAAAAATTAACATACTAAGTATTTTATTTATTTATTTATATGTGCACGAATTTGAATAATAGCTATTTTGGTACATTTGGTAAATACTCGAAAGTACTCGAGTACTCGAGTATTTTAAAATTTTAATATTCGATACTCGAGTAGTTGATGGTTCGAGTAATTGGAGACTCTACTTTCCACTCTGATATTCAGCAAAATTTATATTATTAAATCTCACGTGTGTGAATCACCCATCAGCGATTCATAAGGGTAAATATAAAACAATATTTTTTCTTCCTAATTTTCCAGTCGATCTCTCCGTAATCAATTTATTGGCCAATTTTCTGGGACGTTTTTCCAGTCTTTCCTTGTATTTTCCACATAGTCCTAAATAATTTTCATTCCTTGTCATTGTAAATAAAAAAGTTAGGAACATATCACGAAGCATCCAAAATCACTTAAATATTTTTTTGGAACTTGTGTTGGAGTTGCTTGCTTATCCTCAGAGTTAAATACCGTACGCGTATCCAAATTGGCTTAAGGATTGATTTGTATACGAGCAGCTTATTTTCCACTGTCAATTGCGAAGATTTGACCAATAGCCAGTAAGTAGTATTTCTCAGACAAAGCACTATCCGTTTGTAGAATTATTGTGTTATTTAATCGAAAGGGAGAACAATTTTTATTCCCACAGTAAACGTAATACAGACAGAATTTATCTTGTTTGCCTTTATTCTACAAATACGCAGTCATTATTTCACTTTGTTGAGTTTTTATCGGAGATAATTAGACGCTGCATCCAAATTCTTCGGAGAAGTCATAATAACTGTATTTAATAAGTGCAGTACTGACTCTAATACACTGCTCTGAGGTACTCCAGATTTTATTTGATAGACGGAGAAGTATTCATCTTGATATTTACCTATAAAATCACTTAGATATGCCTTTATAATTTCATATGTACATATGTGGTAAGGCAGTACCTTTTTGATTTTATATTTTAATCTCAGTCGAAGGCTTAACTTATATCTAAGAAAGCAGCCGAGCAATATTTTCGCATGTAGGTTTTTATTGATTTTGTTTGGCACTCGGTGTATTTGTGCAATTGTTCCGTGCTCTTGCAGAAAGCCGAATTGTGACTTAGGATTGTCTCTCGATTCTGTAGTATTGGATTTATTCTACGTAGCAGTAGCTTTTAAAGCATTTTTTAATTGGTCTGTAAGATTTTTCGTCTCCTGTGTTATTTTCTGGTTTTGAGACAAGAATAACCTGTGCCATCTCCCATTACGTTCCTAATCTTAATGAAATTAGTAGCATATTGTGCATAGTGTTTTAATTGGTAATATTATAATAACTAAGAATAAAACCCAGCATGATCTTATTGTTTACATTTTAAATATGCAGATGGAATCAACTTGTATTGTAACAAGCTAAACAGTTATAAACGTTGTTACCTATTTTAGCATAACCGATTCTGCGTGATTCATTCAAAATGTAAAAAAACAATAAACAATAAGTATGTATATGAGTTTGACGAGCATAAAAAAGAAAACACTTTAAATTCAATCTCTGAATTGAAGAATGCGCACGGTAGCCGGTTGGAAATTGTTAAGTCAACTCAATAATAAAAAATCCGATGAATGGAGTCAAAAGTTTTCAATCAGTAAGGATCGAGAACAATGATGGCGTTTCTTTATAAGTCACGAAATAAATTCGAAAACGGATTCACCCCATCCGACATGGTGCCGATAGCTAACTGTCCTCTAATTCCTATCACACAAAATAATTAATTACCAACCAAATTAGATGAGGCCATTTTTTATACGGTAGCCCGTGAGTTTTTGCTCCCGTTGTGCAACATGGAGCAATTGTTGGGACAGAAGTTCGTTGAATACCTGTCTTCGCGCTACACACATCTCCAATACAATGATTGGGCATTTTATACGCCTCCAGGTATTCTAAAACATTGCGTAAAAATAATTATCAACAAACGATAATAATATATCTACATACGTACAACGTTTCATTGTCCACGTCATAGTTTTTAAAGTACAAGTTAAAGTCAAATTTTTGGAGAAATTGATTTTACTTTAATAATTTTTTAAACGAGTTAAATTATTATCTAAGCTAGTTTCAAATAATTAGAAAGCGCTCTATGTGTATTAATTTCCTACAAAAATAATAATTAATTGTCAGATTTTATTTTAAGAAAGCCAGAGAATCCTATACTGCCAGTAAAAAATTATTTATTATTTTACTCGTGAATATTTCAGCATGTTCCTTTCATTTATTATAATATTACAGCAAATAGGAATAGTCTATAAACAGTTTAAGAAGCGCTGTGTAAGATTCAATCCGCGGCTGTGCGTCAGATAATTGAAAACTTATCGATTCTTTTGGAATTCTCGTTCGGCACTGAGTTTGTTTAGAATAGAAACCTGACCCTAATTGATTTATTTCTTCATACAGAATATTGTTAAATTCGACTTTTTTTTCAAAACCCTCACTAGTTAACTTTGATATGATCACAAAAAAATCTCACCACTTTTATGCGGTTATCCAGTAGACCGTGAAGCCATTATTACATTCATCTTTAAAAGCAGAATCTCAGATAATTTAAAATATAATATGTAAATATGTCCTTACGTTATATAAAAGCACATTTGCCTAGAATATTAAATCCATGTTTCGTGATACGTCACCAATAATTTTCTTCATTCCGGTTCAGGTTCCAAGGGGCTGTTAGCTCTATGTCTTGACTAGTATAGTATACCCAGGTCACGGATTGGTAAAAACGTGTAAAACGTCGCCGACAGTAAAATTGTTGATAACTCTGCTGCGACGTGCCGTCGTCTTTGCTGTTTACTTTCTTATGAACGTACACGGGCTCCTTTATCCCTGGGTTGTATGTAACAAAGACCTTTATTTGCGGGCTTAACCTGGATTTGGTTTGCTTGTTTTTAATACGCCCGTTTATGAACCAAAAATTAAAATACCATACTCTAGTTTTATATGTAGTAATATTCTAATTAAAAAACATATTATTGATAGCATAATTATATATTTTTTAATTTGGCTAAGGTTTATTCGCTGCAAAATCAGCATCAATTTTATGGTAATCGAATTACTTTTATTTATAAAATCCATTACAAAATTGTATGGTTGTGTTTTATAGAACAAGTCGATTTCATTATATTAAAAAAATAAATTCAACATAAAATATTATATATTTTTATACTTCAAAACACATATGCACATCTGGTGTCGGTGGAAGATACTTTTATTTTACTCTTACCAATAGCCAGTCTGCAGAACGGAAAATTGAAAACGCAGCGAAAAATGGTGCTATAAATACCGTATTATATTTCTCCGCGAGAAATGGTCTTGCAATACTCCCAAAGAAAATGTAGCGAGATTACTTGGAAAAACTTGAAATTGGGTAAACCGGAATGGTTCAATTAAACCAATTAATTTACCGCCGTCTCGTAGACAAACAACTTTTCTCAAGATCAATCTGCAGTGACAATCATCAGACAAACAAGTTTTGGAATCAATGCCGCCGCACAACTGATCCATTTCATCTGAGTAAAATGACATGAAAAAGTTACAAAACGCTTTTAAATGTATATGGTATCGGATCGCTATCTTATAAGGGCGTTGATCGAATAAAAAATAACCAAGAAGTGATTTTTATTTATATTTATTAGCTCATATGTATTTATTACATCTTAAATAAATATAAAATATACTGGTAATATTTTCACTTATAAGTAATATTTATAATAGGCTACTTTTCTTTCCATACATGTATAATAGCCAATAGTGTCGTTGACTTTTAGCAACATCAATGTATAACCTTAAAAATATACTACTGAAATTAAAAGTGTAAATTATTGACATTCTTACACTAAAAAGCTTTCTGAAAGAGTGGCTCAGTTCACTCTGGCCATCTTAAGGGCTACGGCTCGTGCCCGACCCTTCATATAAGGGCATAGTTAACGTGGCCGGGTATGGAAATTGATTCAATTATAAGACGGTAAAAACGAACCAAAGTACTTGGGCATCATCACAGTGCTTCGTCGTAAATATGAAAAGTAGACATCAAGAATTCACGACACGTATGTCATGCCGTACGCTGCCGCTTCTTGCCGCCTTATCATATAATTTCTTTTTTTTTTGTACTCACATTTATATGTATATATGCGTAGATATGCTAAAAACAGACTGTTTATAAAGTCATAGTCTAATTCAGTGAAACTATCTAATAATTAATAAAATGTTCAAATCTGTATTGTTGTTTATTTCTCCTGGCATATTCAACCTTTAAAATCATCACTGAGGGCATCAAATTTATGTACACTTGTGATTGCATATTCATACGTCGTATTGTTCTGAAAATAAATAATAGCGCTTAAACCTAGAAATCTCAGTAGTTCTTAATTAATTGATGCTATCACACCTCTCTTGCAAAAAATCTTACGCCCAAATTTCTCATGATTCTGGGATCTTATTTTCTCGAGTGTACTTGGGAAAGCATTTACATGCAATCCGAAAATTCTGGAATTTGGATTTATTCTCAACCAGGTACTCACAGTTAGTAGACGCATTGTGTTCTAATCATTATTATATATAAATTTATCTAATTTTTCTATTGCTTTTCATATTTATTTAAATAAATAAATAATTTATAATTCCATAACATACTATTAAAACTAAGATTTGTCCTAAAGTTCAGCGCATTTCTACGCCATACAACAAAACTTCATGCTTCTTGGCAATATTTTTTGTTCTATGTGAGTCTGTGGTTTTTTTTATTTCATTGCATGACGGTGTAAAAACAGTATAATATATTATAATCACTTGTATGGTCTTTGTCTTATTAAAGTTTAAAAGAAAAAACAACGATCAAATAGTTGGAGCATATCAGCAGTTTGTGTGGCACTAGCGCATATCTAAAAAACCTGACATAAGTATTTTCTCTTTTAATGCCCTAAAAAAAATTATATTTGTTATAATTATTCAAAGCCTGATTTGACATTTTGTTGTATAATATATACACAATTATTAAAAAATATATAAATAATTACAAGTATATGTATATATATTCCAAATGAGATATTCATCCCAGAATCTCACGATAATCAGTCTAGATCTTTCAAGAAAAGGCGTAACCAATATATTAAAAAATCATACTTTAGATAGATTTCCTTCAGCTATAATAGTCATTTTCATTATATATATTGGTACAATAATTTTTGATGTACACTATTGTTCTAAATACACCTAATTTAAAGGTCATTATACTATTGCATGTTCACATAATACATATATAAAAGCGACGTTACTAGTCGGTATATGTATATGAACTCGTTTTTAATGTATTATACTCTAACGTCAATTATAATAATCGACCTGTCTCTGCATCATTCAGAAGAAAGCTAATGCTTCCATAAAAGATGTTGTTTTTTTAATCGTACTTGCAAGTATAAATATGGAAATTTTATTATTGCGTTGAAAGAAAGAAAATGTAGAATATTTTTTTACTTTAAAATTATTTTAAATATATTTTACACGTATTCATTATTTTTCTAAAACCTTATCAAATCGACTTGTACGCTTCGGAATTTCATCGGAGACCCTTTCTTTTTGCCAAAGATACGCAATGTGTATTGTCGAAACGTTAAATTCGACTCGCACAGCTACGACCTTCAGACAATGGCCACAAAATGTTCGACTTTGATTTTAAAAAATCGATTAAAAACATTTTATTATTTTTTATAAATCATGTTTTTGTTGTATTCTTTTCAGTCTCTGCACAGATGACAGTAGCAGGAAGCAGTTCCGTGTACCGCGGGATGGACAGAGCCTTTTGTGTCAGAATGAAATCTACACTCACCAAAAGAGGATGCCATTTCAAATCATCAGGTTATCGGGTAAGTTTAATTACAAAATCAAAATACTAAATTAAGATGCACTACTTTTTCTATTATAATATCATACCTACGTATTTTTGTGAATTTACTGTATAACTATCATGAAAAACTTGCTTTTTATATCTACTAGAATATAATAGATAAGCTCTTTCAAATGTAATATAAGCTATGTGCTTCAACGACGTATTCTATAGAACTTTTCTTAAAATATAAATTTGCAAGGCTTCATATTTCTTTACTTTAAAAAAGGTACGAAAAGTATCAAACTTTGAATTACCACAATTAAAAGCTTTTATATAAAACAATATAAGCATAGTATTTTAAAACTAATTTGATATCTGCTTATTTTCATTTTATTGTATATGTTCGAATTTTTTTTTTTAATATAAGCTTAATATATTTGTTATAATATTAGTCTTCCATAATTAAATACAACATAAACATAAACAAGAAATATTTTACTGAATATGATTTTGTAATTTTGATTTACAATAATTTACTAATCAGATATTTACTAAATATTATTTTAAGTGTGATGGCTCTAATTTAAGTTGATTTTAAAATGTCTTATAAAAATTAGTTTACTGAATATGATCTTGTAATTTTGATCTATAGTAATTAAATCTAACCAGATATTTACTTATTATTTTGTCGAGTTAAATTTCAGCGTAATGGCTCTAATTTAAGTTGTTTTTGAAATAATTGCTTAATATATTTATTATTAAACTACTATACCATAATATAATACAACGTAGACCTATCTTATAAAACTATATTTTACTTTATAAATTTGCTTTATATTAATTAACACTAATCATATTTTTACTTATAACCATTTAATTGAGTAAGTTTGTGTGTGATAATAGTTTAATATATTTAATATTAAATTAGTATAGCATAATTTAATACAACAAGGACATATCTTATAAAACATTATTTTATCAAATATGATTTTGATCTATAATAATTTTACCGTTGTAATACCAGAGGCGCCAAACTTATGTGCTACAACGGAATATCATAACAAAAACATAAAATTATGCAGTATAGAAAAAAAAACATAATAAAAATCTGAAATATTAATGACTATAAATATGAATCTCTATATCTAATTATTTTTTATTCTTGTTATTTTTTATCATTTTATCAATATGACCGTATTAAAATCTCTCTCTTTATTTTACTATAGATGTTTAATAGCAAAAATAAAATTTAAATTATATTACTTTTACCAATGCTCTAAATATAAATTTTAAAATGCTTATATGTATGTAGACTCTTGTTTTACCTTGGAAAAAACAATGACGCAAATTCAGATATATAAATTCTTTATTCATTAATTTATTTTTATTATAAAAGAATGCTATAAAAATAGTAAACTCACTGCAAATCTATCATGGTTTAAAGGGATTTAAAATAAAAAGTTAATTCTTTATAACTCGTATTTGTAAAGTAGCATACTAAAAAAAACAAGGTTGCAATTGCGTCATTTGTTCTTCTAAAAGTGTGATATGTTTGTACATATATTATATATGTATATCATATACATATATCCAAAAAATATTTGTAATAAATTGGGATAATAATAAAAAAAATCCCACTGACCTTCATGGTGATATTAACACTGTATTATAAAAATATATTTAATTAATATAATAAATTACACTTATATTACCGATTTTTAGTTAGAGTCAGTAATGTTACAAAGCTGACAATTTAATACAATATTAATAACGTATATTTTACAATTAAATTCTATATTAATTATTTTATTTTAATTTTCTTCTTGAATAAGTATAAGTGGTTCAAACTTTATAGATTGGAAGTATTTTCCGTCTCCATATATATGTATAATGCATTCGTGTAACGCAAAAGCTTATCATAATTTTAAGACACTTGTTTGTTACATAAAAGTGCCCCAGGGCTTGCGACACGCCCGACAATATTTAATCTAACGACCCATTTTCGCATATAATAATCTTCCTCGTTCCCGATTTATGTCCGAAAGTTCGGCGGCATTAATTAGCGCGCCACTATTATTAAGGGCATTAATTTTAACAAACGACTTTCTGCCGCTTTTCCCGATAATCCCACGCGCACAATTTTCACCGGAAAATACATTAAGATTAAAATCTGTGCGCGTGATCACCCCATTTCGGGATCACGCAAATGTCGCCCCGAGGCGGTATGTTCCCCATTGGACCGGGAAAACGGTAACGCTTGAGGCATCTGCCGGTGAAATATTGCAATTGAAAAATTTATTATTTTAGGTGGGATGGTTTGAAACTTGACTTTATTTCTACCACTGCCAAAATGGGTTCGTTGAATTTGTTTTATCTTTTGTTTTTTGCACGTTTAAAAAATATTAAACATGAGAGAAAATATTTAACGAATGTAAATTAGTACCAGTAAATTTAATTCGATCTGATTTTTCAGAGCACCAGATAAAAATAAACTAAATGATATAAATTTAATGTTTTTGTAGATTGTATTACTGGTAATTTGACAACTAGACAAAAAATATTATTATTCAAAGGGACAGATTGTATTTTTTTGACGCGGCTCGGTTTGTGTTAAACTTTTAGTTGACCTTATTGCATTTGGAACCTTTAAAAAATTTTAGACATGGAAAGAAATATTTAACGAATGTAAATTAGTAGCAATAAATTTAGGTATTCGATCCGAATTTTCAGATTGACGAAAAAGGAAAAAGCAACAAAAGCACTAGCTGAATTATATAAATTTACTTTTTTTTAGATTGTAATATGGGTAATTTGCCAACTGAATTTAATGCAGCAAAATAAATAAATAATGCATTCAGTTTCAAGTGGTTATTTCGTGACTTGTATGACAACCAGATTCGGAAAAAGGTAAAAAACTATCAAACAAATATAACAATGATTTTGGTGAGCTGTTATCCTAAGAAATATTACATTCAAAATCAATATATGATGAAAAAATTGAAATTACAAATATTTTACCTATACATAAAATAAAACAACTTGAACCAATATTTCTCAATATTGTTATTGGCTTAAGATTATTTTGTACAATACCAGCAGGGACGTCAATTGGGGGGTAGGTTAGGACACTTACACCCCCCCCCCCTTTGAGTTTGGCAGGAAAAATATATGTCAATTAATAAAACATTATGTATCTTATTGAAATAAACATATTGAATAAAGGTTGTCTCAAATATATCCCGAAAATATTTTTTTCAGTAAAATCATATTGGAATACATTTTCACTAATATATATCTATATTTTTACCAGTGAAAATATAATTTATCCGGCAGGTGCTAGTAAAATTATAGGATTTCAATTTTTTCGTATTTAGTAATAAATATATACATTTACATTCTTGTCATTATTTATCTATGTTATAATTTTAAATGTTAGTGTGAATGTGTATTTTTAGTAAGCTTATATTTTCACTTGTGAAGTCTAAATACATTTTCACCAGTAGATACATATTTCTACTAGCGAAAATATAATGCAACTGATGCTAGTGAAAATAGAATCTATTCTAAATTGTCTATAAAAATAAATATAACATTTACGAAACGTCCATTTGCTGTTATAACCTAAGCCTAACCTAATGAAAGCTCTAAAACTATTTATAGTTTTTAAGTCCAAAATCGATCTAACCCAACTCATTTTCGAGGGGAAAATAAGCGAAAGAATAAGTACAGACAGACGTCGCATCTCAAATATTGCTCCATAGTGTGTCTGGACTTGTATATTACACTGCTTTAAAAATATGCTAACTATTCTTGCCGATATTACTACGGACTTCTGATATAAGAATATTGGTCAAAGTATATTCAAACCAAATTTTGGTCAATAGGAGTGGTCAAAAACAATTATCACTTCTCAGAAAGCAAAAATTCACGTCAAAAGCAATAAAATCGTGTCGGCGCCGTCGCAGTGGGAACGCTCGGTAACGAGCGTTCCCACTGCGAGGGCGACGGCACGATTTTATTGCTTTTGACGTGGATTTTTGACTTCTGAGAAGTGATAATTGTTTTTTGCGCTCTCTTATTGGGCAAAATTTGGTTTAGATGTGCTTAATTCGATTCTCACTAGCAATATTGTTATAAAAAGTCTTAATATAAACTCTTGATAATCGAGCGTTTTCTCCGCGACGGCACGATTTTATTGCTTTTGACGTAGATTTTTGACTTCTTAGAAGCAATAATTATTTTGCGATCTTCTATTGTTCCAAATTCGGTTGCGATATGCTTATAATTATAAAACATTTATAGTATTTGATGACTGTGTTATTTGATTTATTTTATAAATTAATATTTATTGTAATTCTACACTTTTATATGTATGTAGTATCTGGATTTAAGTATTTATATAATTGGTTTTATGTTTTTATATTATTTATGATTATTGAACATTTTACATATTTAATGAATTTGACTCCCTTGTATATTCGTTTTCTATTAATATTTGTCTTTTTATATATTGTAAAGTCTGTATTCGAATTTAAATTGATTTTTGATTTATATTTGCTTATTATTTGATAGCTGTATTTTTACATAATTTTACACATAAATAGATATATTTATTTTGATAAATATTTTTAATGCACACATTATTTTAACCATTGTGATGCTACAGATGTCAGTTGTCAGTCAGTGATTTGGACGTCTATTGACGTCAACGGTTTTTTTAGCGTTTTATGAGACTTAGGGGTGTCATATTTAAAAAATAATTGAAAAAAATATCTTACCATCCCTGGAGAAAAGTAAAAAAAAAAATAAGATTTGAGTTATATATATTTTTGCTTTGCTAATTAGTGTTGCCACATGTGAAAAATCTCCGTATTTATCACTTTACTTCAATGAATAAATTTAGTTTTAATATGTTTGTAATCAACGATAAATTAGAGCACTGTTTAATTTAAATAGCACGTAGTTAAATTCAAATATGATTTCACTAAATCGCCAGTGAAAATATAACTTCAGTGGTAATACACCTTATCTGTAACGTATACACAAAATTGTCAATATATATTTTCTAAACTAGACATATAAGTGTGTTTATTGATGTTTACGGTCCATTTCGCGTACACTTAAAGTTCAAATTTACTGTATCTTGGCTATCGTCTGCAGAATTCATGGATCTAAATAAACTCTTTATTAAATAAAATTAACGACGACATTCAGTATCCTCTCTCAGATTTACGCCGTACTAAAAACAATATTGCCGACCGTTCACTTACTGAATACACGATAAAGAGGCAGCGATTGCTGACCTACCACCCACCACATTTCATCCCTCTTTATTGCTAAATAAATACATTGATTTATTTGTTTTGTGGATTCGCAGCCTCTTAAAGTAAACGTATTATTTATTTATGTTTTTTTATGTTTGTTTACAGGTCGTGCTAATGCTGTGCAGACTCCGACCCCAATATAGCTTTTCTCACAGTCGTAAAGCTCCTCCGCCACTTTTGGGAATGGTAGCTTTGGCAATTGCCCTTCCACCTCCGTCAGTACACGAAATACGACTGGAATCGGACATGTTCGTCACTAGGATCAATTTTGATTTTAGTATAGCTCACTGTGAGCCAAAGTGAGTAATAAAAGTTATTGTTTTGTCTTGTGAGAATAAATAACATAAAAATGAGTTGAACTACACAAATTTAATTTATTTTTGCAGAGTTTCCGACCTTTTGGATTACACGGCAGAAGAACTGACCGGAAAAAATCTGTACACACTGTGCCATGGAGAAGATGCCAATAAATTGAGAAAATGTCATGTCGATCGTAAGTTACTAATAAATTAAATTTAAAAACTTTTTAAACCAGCGGAAGTTTAATAAAAAACAGAATCATTGAATCATACCCTTGAGTTTTACTGATGAAATTAAATTAAATTTACATTACATACATTCAAGGATTTCGCAATCATATAAATATATATTCATGGACTATGATTTATATTCTGTTGATATGATAGGCAAGCAACTATTCACGTATATTGTTTTAAAATATATGAAGAGTTTATTTTAAATAAAAATATAATGACTTGTCAGTGAATTTTCTGAGGTCACATTTGACTATCGCGATTTTGCGTTAAGATTCACAATGTGTGATTAACACATGCCGATGGTGTGACTTGTCACTGTGACAAGGATACGTCCTCAGGATGACCAAGCACCTGTCCATCTACGTCGCACAAAACAAAAACCTTGGACTATAACGAAACATAAACAAATTTTCTTCTGTTAGATATTATCGCTCGAAGAATGAACGTTTTCACTTTTGCATTTTTTTCTTATATCGATATGGTCAAGCGACGATAATGCATGTAAAACAGACCATTGACTTGCAATGATAGTACAATGGCTGCCGAACAATGGGCACGACGATCAGAACTGGATTTGGAACTCGACCAGAAGCAACATGCACCTTTCACATTGGGTGTGAATTTATGCTCGTATGATATGATGCATTCATGACATGTCATCTGGTGATTTAGTTCCACGCTCGACTTGACACATTTCCAAGAATTTTTCACCAGGCGAATTTCGTAGCCGCTCGAATACAATGAACAGTTTCATTGTACATAAAATAAATTGAATTGTTTTATTAGTCGAACGTGATTGGATGACCAATGGACAGAAACGTGGCAGGACGTGAATAACAAGCGATAGTTTGGCCACTTCGAAGAATGGTTAATCGGTGGTTCTTAAAATGTGCCTCTCTAATTACGATATATTATGATACAGCTACTATTGACTTGAAACGCACAGCGCTGATGAACCACGTGACATGGTTATAATATCTGCTTATGATACATGAATATGTGAAAGCTATTAAAATTTGTCAAAGTGATTTAGTAAACGTATGTAAAAAATAAAAATAATCAGTGCAATACAAAATCAATGGCAAATGATTAAATAATTGCCATTTATAAACTAGTTTATTTATCTAGAAATTAACACCTAGCTTAAAATTACCAGTATTAATTAACTACAGTTGTGTAAGAACCGGTCACTATCTGTTGCGTATGTTTAATGAAAATTAAACAGTGGTATTTACGATTGCTTTTTATAGTATTGATAACACTGCACAATACTTTTGGCTTAATATAAAATAATAGTACTATCAATTTTGTCACGCGAAAACTAATACTAGAATTAAAGTCGATATAAATCAGATTATATAATATGTATGGTGTACATATGTTTGAAGTTTATACCCAGTAAAATATTGTAGCCTATAAAATTAATATAACAAAAAGTAGATGTACTAGTAAAAAAGTAATTACAGAAACATTACTACCATAAAAAATATAACTTTGTGAATAAAAGTGTTAAGACAGGATAATTTTACAGAAAAAAAACATATACATAAATATACATATTATGTGAATAAGACTTTTTATGGAAAAGTTAACAGCATAACTGAAATATGTAGGTTTACATATGAATCTAGTTATTTCAAGAAGGAATTTGGACATCAAGTATTTTATGTTTGGTTATTCGAAGTTGGAGAATCACTATAATAATGGTCATTGGAAAATAGAGGATGCATACCAATGCGTGTGTCGATTGCATCACTGTCGAACAGTATCTTTGGCAGTCATCGTGGGTTTAGTGTTGAGAAATAATGGAAATCCTGGTCGATCAGGATCGCCTCTAGCATACGATGTTACGTTAAATTATTTAAAACTCTTAGGCTGTGTTTTACACGCCACTTTCCCATGAGTCAGAATTTAATTAGATCATATAGATCTTAAGAGCGTACATTAATAATATTTATACTATTTCTTTACAGTAATAAATAAGGGTCAAGTCCTCACGCATTACTACAGGCTGATGAACAAATCTGGTGGATACACTTGGCTTCAAACTTGCGCTACAGTAGTTTGTTCTTCCAAAAACGCCGAAGAGCAAAATATAATCTGCGTTAATTATGTCATTAGGTACGTATTCAAATCTTATATTTATTCACCATTTTCTTGATTATATATCATTATTTTTATTGTTGTAGTGGAAGAGAATATGCTAACTTGATCATGGACTGCTGTCAATTGAAAGAGGAAGCTCAAGGTGTTAAGAGAGAAGAAGGTGGCGGAAATCCAGGTGAAGGATCTCCAGATGCTGGAGCGGATCGTTCAGGAGGACGTCCCACATCACCGCGTTCAAGACCGACTGGATCAGACCCTCCGCCTCCACCACCGCCACCTCAACCAGCGCCCTCAGCTCCCCAGCCTCAACCAGCAACACCATCTACCAGAAGAACGAGAAAGCGCAAAGCTCAAAACGAGGAAGAGATAGAGCAATCTCCAGAAGAAACGGATCTATCGTGTAAATCTACAATCTCACCGCCGCCACCAGTGGCGCCTACAAGTCCACAAATCACCCCAGTGCCACCAGAAGAAGTGATCACAGACACAGCTTCTGTCAAAGATTTAGAAAACGCCATGTCTAAGCATTTGCCTTCTTCAGCACTAGGATCAAATAAAACTACTTCGCCACCAAATCATCAACCTACAGATTTTTCTACTGATACGTTATTAAAACAACAACAGCACAAATCGACAATTCAGTGGATAGGCGCTCATCATCAATTAGGAGCTCCGGGTCTTCCAGCTTCAGCTTTGCTAAGACAATTATATGCTAGTAGAGAAAGTGTTATTAGAGCTGCTGGACACGGCCAACCACCTCATCCTCATCCTCATCCCCATGCCCATTCGCATTCAACGGGACCGCTTCCAACGCCTCCTGGTAGTGAAGGTTCGGCTTATGGCGATCAGTTCATAGCTCTACACGCTCAGAAGAACGCAGATTCTTTTCAAAACTTAGTATCAACTTATGGCGGTCCACCTTATGCTATGGAGTACCATTCCGCTATGACTCCACCAGGATCCGTCTCACCTAGAGATAAGCAGCAGCAGCATCCAGGATTCGAAGCACAGTATTCAGAATCTTTGAGACACGGCTACATACCATCTGGAGAGTCTCCAGCTCAGCCGTTACCATTGAAACCTCAAGTTTACTCAGCTTTAGAATACCCCACTCCTTTGGAGCAACCTCAGTTTTACCCGGGAGGGTCAGGATTCCACTTATACCATCCTACTGCCAAAGCAGCGCCTCCGTCGTCCAATTGGTATTCCACAGCGTCATAGTCTCGTATATAGCCTGATGTATTTTATTTTTTATATAGTGTGATTGTTTAAAGTATTAAGTCATTGTACGTTGATGATGTGACATTAAAACGATATTATAAATAATTATTTATTTATAGTGATCGACGGAATAGTTTAGGTTTTTTTTAAATGATACTTTTTCGTTGGAAAAACAAAGTTTTCGTTGTTGTTTAGTATTATTAATATTATTATATTAAATTTAAACCCACTTAATGTTGTTAAACATATTATTTTTTGTGGGTGATGTTGTTGATTTAATTATCGAAAAATAAACATTTTACATTAAATTTTTAAAGGGACTAAACCAAAAATATTTTTCTCGAATACTAAAAATCTTATCCAATCGAATGCCAAATAATCTAAATGTCGACATGTTCATTTTCATATATGTATGTATATTTATTTATGCTCTCTTTATTTATGTATTCGCTCTCTAATATGGTAATAATTAGATACTAAGGGCATACATTGTATATGGCTTTCTACGTATATATTCTGAATGTGTCAAAATCATCTTATTTTGATTTCATACTAGTCTCAATGGAATCATACCTTGCACGACAACAATAAATTGAACCAATAAAACGTCTTTGATTGTAAAATTATCGGTATGAATAACTAGCGATAAGGTTTGTGAGGTATGACGGTATGATAATCAATAAAATAAATTTAATATCAGTAGAAACTTAAATCAATGTTCAAGTTGTGTTGATGAGAAACAAAAGTTCCAACATGATATATTGTACGTTAGTATCGTCCAATTTTTGTGTGCTGTCGTTTGAACGAAACGACCACAAAAAAAGTAAATACATTCCAAATAGTTAAAGATTTTATTTTGTTTGTAAAATATATTTTATGTACTATATAAATAATATCGTAAAAGTTTTCTCAATTGTACATATTAGATTGTGGCATGTGAATATTTTTAATTTTTAATATGACTATTTAATATAAAATACATACAATATTGTTATGGGCATTTTGGTTACAGTATTACATTTTAATGAAAAATAAGTAATCATAATTTATCGACGTTCTTTGTAAGCACTATTAAATATTATATATAACCATAAGTTATTATTATAAATAAAGATGATTCGTGTAAATAATTTTTTAGTGAAACGAACGCTACACAACTTTAAATTGTGTACTTTTTGAATATTATATGTTTTAAATGTAAAGCTTTCTTGTAATATAACGAAAGATGATGAAAACTTATCCATACTATAATATTATTATAACATTCATTTACATACATAGACACAACATAAAACACGTTTCATTTTAACGCACAAAAACACAATACACATATCATTTGATTTGACCAGTTTTTTTTATGTATATATTTATATATATATATATATATATATATATATATATATAAATAATATTAAAGTTGTAACTGTGAATATTTATTTGTAAGTTTTTTTAAACAGTTTGAATGACAGGTATAGACGAAAATTGTGAATGTATCAATATTGTAATTCGTATATATATAAATATTCATAATAAAGAAGTTAGTAATCAATAGAATTTAATTAAATTAATTATATTAAAGCTCTAAATGAGACCGTTCAAGCCATTTTTATTACGCAAACATCCTAAACGATTTGTGTAAGATTTTTTATTTTATATTTCTGGCAATTGATATATTTTATTATTATTTTATAAGATGACGTGCCAAGGATTTTTTTATGTTATAAACATAGAAATACAATACATAGGATGTTATATTTAAGGTCTGTTTCGATGCAATAATAAAAAAATGACTGTGTTCATGAAACGATTTTTTTTTTTCGATAAACCACATACCTGTCATTTTTTTCTACATTCTTTCAAAGGCCAATATTTGTATATTTTTTGTTTTAAGAGATTATTTTAAAGAAATAAACTTATTGTTTAATGAGTTGTTAAATCTTGTATTGTACACCTGCTGTGTTCGATTACTTTTCTAATTCTATTTTATTATTATTATTATTATTATTACTGTATTTTATATTATATTTTGCTCATGCAAAAAACTAAATTAAACAAATTTCTACTGTTTTTATTATTTTTTTCTTTATGTTGAAATGTTGTTTTTATAAGGTATAGAAAAACAAAATTGGATTTACGAAATGATAAGATTAAAAAAAAAACATTAAAATAACCAATCATTGCGTTTTATTATCCTTTATTTTTCATTAATTTTTAGTCTTCAATATTATATTTCTATCACAAAAAAATAATCACAAGCCTACATAAGTAATAAATTATCTAGAAACATATACGCTTAATTAATAAACAATTTTCATTAAATGATGAACGATACAATTCTACTCAATTAATACTTTATAATTTTATTTAATAAAAAAATAAATACATACACATGCGTGGATGTTAAATAAATACATTATACACACATTTGATAGTCTTTCCAAATTTATTGGAATCATTGAGTTGGCATATTTACAATAATTGAGAAGACCTAATCGCCGAGAAAAGGAATGGATTGACAAAAACGAACAGAATTACAAATGTACAAATAACACTGATATGTGGATTTGGAAATTTTCTTAAATTGGTCAAAACTTTATTATTATTTGTTTTATGCATCAAATTGAAAAATTAATCAAATCAAACGTTCCTCTCACATACTTATCCGAATAATTATGTACAAATATAAATAATAACTTATTTTATAAAACATTTATGGAATTCTTCACAAACACTTTAATTGTGTCACATAAATGTAATCTAAATTCTAAGATGAACAAAATATTTACACAGATACACAATAATTTTCAAATATATTTTTTAACGTTCTTGGAATATATTTTTACATTACTAACACTAAGTTTTACAATAATATACTAAATAAACCATTAATAGCATAACTTTTTTCTCTCAACAATTTTAATAATAACTCCAAAAAAATGCTTGTGACTCACCATGTGTAAGCTTGGATAAAACATACGCTATTATCACACATATTTTTTCATATAATATCAACTACAATAATTAAAATATTAATATTCAACACATATTACAATATTATATATTTTTAATATTTTTAATACAATATCAATCTATAACTTTTAATCAAAGTTTATTACTAATCCTAATAATTGTTCATTTGAGATGCGTGGAATAATCTGTCTATGTTGCGTAGCCCTGCTACGAACCCGATTATTATAATATTATATATATACAATATGGATATTTTATTGATAGAATACAACATTGTGTATAATTATTAAACATTATCACATGGATACATACACTTATAAATAAGCTCAGTAATTTTGTTTCTATACATTGTTAAATTTTCAATATTCACATTAATATACAATAAATTGTTTGTCTTTATTTTAGCAATGAATATATGCTAGTTTACATATTTTTAATCAAAGTAAAACATTGTGGAACACAGAATAATGAACACGAATCCAAATAACAGATAATAAGTTAATTAGGAATATATTTTTTTAAAGAATTACTCCATATAAGTTGCTTGAACAGATATACATATATGATCATATTTATTTTGGTTTTGCCATATATTTTCAAACATATATAACTTGTTAATTCAGAACTGTATTTGTCGTATTCACACATAAATTCCATGGTGAAATAGCTATCAGGATAGAACTGAAAAAAATTCACACCAACATTAAATAGGAGTCAACCCTTAGTAACCTATTGGGAAGTGTCCAGAAATGACTGATCGCACGAACGTGTGGAAAGAGATTGATATTGATTAACTCCCATTTTAAAGACATTCTGTTTAAATAATTTTGCTCCTTTAGATTTGAATTTGTTTCCGTATCACAACAGTTTAAAGAGGGAAAAAATATAAGTCTATAGTACGTAAAAAATCCTTTCTGTTTTTCATTTTAAGCCAATATTTTTTATAATTAAAAAAAATGCTAAGAAGATGGTAAAATATAAATAGATTAAGATGAAGTGATTAAAATCATCTGATGAGACAATTAAAAATACATAATTATGTGAATTAAATTTGACAAAAAACTTACTACAAAATAGCTTCAATTTACTATAGCAAAAACATGTATATATGTGCTAAGAAAAATTAAAGTAATTTTATATCAAACATAAAGCATGTTATCAATATTTGTAGCAAAATACTTGTATACAGTGCTTTAAAAGTAAATTACCGTAAAACGCGTCTAATAAATAAGGAATAATATGACAAAATACATATACTCATTGTAATACATAGTAAAAGTAATATTTTATACATATTCAACACGATTCGTTCATATCCAATATTGAGCATATTGTAGCCACAACTTGTTATTGAACAACCAGAGTGAGCAGTATTCTTTTTCCGTTTTTAATATAAATAACACATTCACAGACCGATTATTTTTTAATAAATTTTCACCACCTTCACCGTACCCTAATCCAATGAAAATTTATCACGTTAGCACCTTGCTATTGCAATCCATACGTATAATTTAATATCACACACCACAACTGTACGATTTATTATTGATACAACACGTCAGAACCGATTTCTTATCTGATATGGAAAATGTAATGTATAAACCTATTAAAATCCCACCCTGTCAACGATAATTGATTTCTTCAAATGCAACATATTTTTGTAATACGTTTCTGAAAAATATGTTTGTATTTTTAATCAAAATGATATGTGTGTAGTTAATTATAATTTGTATTCAATCGAGACATTATTTTTAGATCATTCAGGATAAAATTTCACTAAAATAAAAATATTTTTTAAAGTAAATACTGAGCTATTATTAATTCATTACTATACACAATTATCTATCTTTAAAGACAATAAATAACAACTTGACTTCTGTTCTTACTGTCCATGGTTGTCGCAATATCAGTCTCAACCATCAAATAATAATAAAAAAACATGACTAACACATTCTCCATAAAATAGTATGCAATATTTATACTTGAACCTCTAATAACTTTTCAGGACTAGACAGAGATATATTCTCAACAATATATTATATTTTAACGGTCACAGCGAACATCTATGTAACTCGGTATTCTCTCAACAATATAGACATTTCAATGTTGGTACAAAAATATAAAAGAGTTTTAATGATTTATAAATAAAAGGTTTGTGTGTGTGTCTGCTACATTTTTATACGAATTATACAAGAAAGATTATTCATTAATTTAGGGATTTTTTTATCAACTGCAATACTGATTAAAACTTTAAATTTTAAATATAATATTATAGTATAAGTAAACTCTTATATATCATAGAAAAAATGCTGATGGATTATTATATATAGAAAGAAATAGACTACTACACAAAAATGAATCTCTAAGATGACAAAAGAAAGATAAGTTGCTGTAATCAAATAGATGCTTTCAATAGCAAGATATATTAGGAGTTAGAGAAGTTATAATTTTAAATACTTTAGTGCAAGATATTAGACATTTAATTACTATTTCCAATATATACCTCACTGTATTACGAAAGCTACTTATAAAGGATACACATGAAGAAAATAACTGGTGAAATTATAAATCGAAGTCAATCAAAGAGATATAAATTAAATATATTAATAATGCCTATATTTAATATATAATCTTAGATATATGTAACACCTGGTATATCTAGTATGTTCTACTTATAAATAGTAAAATGAGTTACAATAACATTCGCTGTAACTTTTAATAACAATGTACAGCAATTTCACAATTTTAAATACTACAAAGATAGAATAACCCGATATATGTATATGTAAAATACAAGATTATTTCAAATCTATAATTAGTTTTTGACAATAAAGATTTGCTTTTTAGACGGTGATGATTTTATTTACCTACAAATAATATTATCTTATCTTTGTGGCAAAAATCATGCTGTACAGTGTGATTACATATGTACGTAAACATTATACATATAAAATTCAACCTTTGGCATAGAAAATTAATGTATAATTTGGTCGAAATCAAACATTCAAGAATTTATGATACACTGACATAATATTTAGGGATAAAATAATCTTCTCTAAGATTTTACAAAAATAAGGAATATGTATGGGAATTTTCAATAATTGATAGATGAATTCTTTTTGATGTATCCCCAATAATTTTATTTATTAATTATTTATTCTCACATTTTAATTGACAGTGCCTAATGATATGACCATAAATAATATTTTATTTATATTTATAGAAACTAAAATTCCAGTTAGTTAAAAAATTAAATAAACATTTTACAATATGACTTTTGGCACTCTCAAAGAAAAGTAATCAAACCCATACCTTTCTCATGAACAATCGTTCGATTGCTAATTAATTATTAAACAAGACTTTATGAAACGATACATGTCTTTAATAAATACATAGAATCTAAAATAAATATCTAAATCACGATTTTTCTTAAACATACGTATACGTTAACGAAATTAGTGGAAATGATAAGTTGTCTAATTTAAATAAAAAAAAGGATTTAGACTCTCCACAGCAACAGATGATTTGTCGAATCTTCCCTTCCGGCAATTTCGGACACGCTAGCATTTCTGAAATCTTCGTATCCGTCGCCGCCAGAAATCACTAACAATTGTGCACTGCTGTTGGTGTCGTTTGAACTCTTCGGTTTGTTCGGCGAATGTATCGAACGGCGAATGTTTGACTGCTTCTTGTTACTTCCCACGCTCAGAGTCGCTTCGGTGGACGTAGTTGACTCGACGACTGTTAAAAATCTCACATGTCCAGTATGTCCCTGAGGAATGCCTGCAATTTTAAAATTATATGACACACGTTCCTAATAAAAATGCTACATAAATACAATTTTATACGTACCGCATAAAATTGGTGGTGTGGGGGGCC
The DNA here is from genome assembly GCF_051122295.1 of Plectrocnemia conspersa. Lineage (NCBI taxonomy): Eukaryota > Metazoa > Arthropoda > Insecta > Trichoptera > Polycentropodidae > Plectrocnemia > Plectrocnemia conspersa. The sequence goes on from NW_028277173.1 coordinate 12,837,021, forward strand.
TCGGAGGCGACGCTGGCGCCGTTAGCAAAACGCCAGCACTAGTTCCAACCCATAAAAGCTCTTTACATGCCATTAAAGATGTCACTCTTAAGCATGCTGCTTTATGTTGTCTTATAATATCGTCACATCCTAAAAAAATAAATAAAATGTGTAAATATAGCAAGTTTTGAATACAAAGAATGTCTTTTTTTGGATCATTGAATATTAAAATTAGTGATGTTAATTTAAATATATTATATTATACTGGTATCGTACTAGTTCAATTCAACAAGGACTGTGTAAAAATAGTATAGGTGTAGATTAAGCACAAGATCTCTTTATGGGAGTTTAACCAAGAGACAAATGCGACAGTAGTGGCAATAAAGTTTACCGAAGGGGGAAATTGTTAGTAAAATCAGTGAATAAGATGGTTTCAGAATTTTTCGTCCAGAAAATATAGCCTCGAGAAAGAACCTCAATCTGAAAGAACCCTTAAGTTAGATGAAGATCTATTGTAGAAACCCGTTAAGCAAAATACAATATAACTGTTGAAGAATTGGCAAAGAATCTCCAATTCACCCATTGAAGTTCAATGATTGAACCATTTATCGATACCTAAAAAGCATTAGTGAGATCTCCAAATGGGTGCCACATGAATTGAGCAAAAACAATCTTTAACAAAGAATGAATTGTGTACATCCATAGATGATTAAAATAGTTTGCTTGGGAAATAATATGACATCCACCAAATTTCCTAAACATCGATTAGATTTATTTTTATATATTGTTAGTTTGGGCGAAGAGTATCATAATACAAAATTGATAAATTTTTAGGAGAAACATTTCAAAATTTGCATAATAATAAAACATCCATATTATGCCTTGGATGAATAATAAGAATAAGCGACCCTATGACTTGATGACGTATTTTAGCCAAGTTTAAAACCATTATTAAAATATTAATAATTTCACTCACAATTATCTTCAAACGTTACAAACAGATCTGGGCTTCTCTTATATTATAAATAATTTCTAAATATTATATATATATATATATATATATATATATATATATATATATATATATATATATATATATATATATATATATATATGCAGTGCTCTTCAACCTTTTTACATCCGCGGCCCGGCGAAAATGGGAAAAATATTTCGCGGACCGGCGTCAACCCAAAATAAAAACCAATGCTAGATACAATATTATTTATTTAATCTAATGCTATTAAATTACAATTTTTTGTTAATATGACATTTGCTGCTGCTTTTTTGCAAGCAAATTTGATATTCATGGTTGCAGAGTGTTTTCTGAGAGGCGAAGAGCTGAACTAACATACAATCGATTCCCCTGTTTGGTTTTTATTACTGACATAGATGAAAAAGTCTTTTCACACAAATATGAAGTTGCAAAAACTACCAAGGCTGTGTCGCATCAGTAGGGGATTCCCCGAATCGGGTGAAAGTTTGCACGGACCGGCAATAATTTCTTGCGGACCGGCGCCGGTCCGCGGACCACCAGGTTAAAGACCACTGGTTTAAAGTATTGTGGAAAATCTTAATGTCACTACCTACTATATATATTTGGTGCTACCAATTAAAGGTTTAGCTTGTAAAACAAAAGTGTTTAAAGAAATTACACGTTTGAACCACGAAATTTATGTTTACTGTGGCACAATCCAAGTCCACATACATTGAGCAATATCAACCATACAAAATAGTTAGAGATATATCGAGAGAGGCCTGCAACATTAAGTGGCCTGTGCATCTCAATTTTCACTCGTATCTCATCATCCTAATATCCCATTTCACTATAAATGTATCTGGTCTACTAATCAATATTACTTATTATTGTTATTTATAGAGACTCCACTTCTTACGATGTCAAATAAAACCATTCAATAAAGATCTATGGTCTTCAACACTTTTTCAAAACTGTATATCAAACGTTATTTAATATTTTTTCACCTTTATGTTTCCCTTCTGTTTGAGTCTTAAGCGCTGTATTGAATTATCATATATAACTATATAAATACATAACTCAAATTTTGCAATGTAATGCTTTCTGTAGTCTGTCAAATATATGATTAGTACTAAATTCCACTGCTGGAAATGAAATCCAGTACCTTAAGATCATTAGACCAGCGCTCTATAGATTTTGATATTTATATTTACAAACCTGCAAGCATTTTAGTAACAGCTGGGGCAATGTTCAACTCTGTAAGCATCTCTTTTGTGTTTGCATGATAACATTTCAATATAGCAGTATTGTGAAGAGCTACCCAAATGCCCAATCCGGATATAGCCATGTGGCTAATGGGTTTAGATGGATCACCACTAACTTGAAACGTTTCTTCAACCTAAAAAGTGTGTTGATAATAAATAAAATACTAGAACATTTGTATATTTAAAATAAAACAGAAATAAATCAAACCTGTACAGATGATGGATTGATTATTTTAATATGAGTGTGCTGAGCACACCATAATTTACCACCGGATAATAAGAGTTTTGTCACCGGTGAAGAAACTGAGCCAACGCTAAGATTCATATGTTCATTCCATGTTCCTGAAAAATGTTTATAATTACATTTACCTGTATGTATTTATATATATTAAAATCTCACAATACATAAAGTGTGATTTGGAAATTGCTACAAAAATATATAATGAACTATTTTTATATTAAATTTATTCATTTTAATTCAATTTTAAAAGAAAATTGATGAAACATGAATATATTTATATTTATTTTTATAGCAATATTTTTATATCATCTTCACTTACCATTATCTCTGACGTATACTACAATATCACCATTTGCTAATGATACAAATACTTTATTCTCATAATATCTATAAAAATTGTAGTTGTAGTAAAAATGAATATGTTTTACTAAAAATAAATAAAACACATTATACATACACAATGCAATGTACTCCCGATGCATGTTGAATCTTTACTTTATTCTTCTTGATTCTAATATTATCTGAACAGTTATATACGTGTATACATCCGTCCTCGGTACCGAGCCACATTGTGGGCTGATTACAATTGTTTGTTTCGTCGATGGATTGTTTAGGAGATGGTGTGCCTAACGAGATTAAAACGACATTAGATCTACATATATAAGTTAAATAATACAAATGAAATGTATGAAATAATGCTAAATGAAACGTACTGCTTGTAATACCCATAGCAGTTTTATCAACGTTTGGGTTAGAGCTAGATTTCATCACTGGATTTATGGAAATATTAGTAGTGTTATTGGCACCTGTGAATTTAGGTATGCTTGTTTGAATTTGTGAGTTGTTTTGGTTCGGAGCACTCGTGTTATTATCGTTTAGGTTTTCAGCCGATGAACCTTCCTCGTCTTCATCACTCGAGGAGGAACTAAAATATTAAAAAAAATTATAATACAAATTGTATATAGATTCTAAATGTAACATAAATATTACCTTTCTAATCTAATATTTTGACTTCCTTCATCTGTGTCTTGTATTGATATACTAATGCCGGCTTTGCTATTTGAAAAGTTTTGCCTATTTAAGCTGAAATAATAGTAAAGTTTTATTGTTATGAAACAGAAGACTTTATTTGCTTTTGGATTTAAAGAAGGAAATATATGAGAGTAAATCAATAAGAAAAGCAATTTATTTATTACTAAAAATAAAATATATAAATATTTCTCAACATGTCTATTTGATTTGCGGTTTGTACTTAAAAAAATTAATATTATTTATTAATAATTGAAATGTTTTCATAAAGAAGAAAAGCAAACCACTTTTCAATTTACATTATAAGGAGTGAAAGTTTGCAGTATAGATATACAATAAAACTCCATTAAGTAGAACACGGTAATTCGATTTTAGAAAATTTCGGTCTCTTGGTTAAATTAATGTAATTGCTTCCATGAACGGTGGAGTTAGTCTGAAAGGTGTCGTTGCGAAGTGCCTTCAAATGAAGTTACATCCAGTTGGAGAGAATATTATTGCAGTAGTATTTTTTCAATATCCATTATATTATGATATAATGATTAGAAATGCTAAAAAGATACAATTTCATAAGATTTATACAATAGATTCGGCTACATTTTGTTCCCAGTAACCTATCATTGCGATATAAAACTGACCATGATAAAATTATTATTCTCATTATTCTCAGCCAACTCTAATCACATTCAATGACTGTCTTGTGACATATTTATTATTATGAAGAAGGCTATGCGAATAGGGTGTTAAGCCTGCTTAAAGCAAAAGTAATATCGTCAGGAATTAATAGGATTCTGGAAATAAACACATCCCGACTTTTAATATGTCAGTCAGGCTCATTTAATATGTGTTGAAACTTTTTTTGGTGGATCAAAATTCTTCAGCAGCATAATAGGGCCAACATCTATGAGGGTTGTATAGTTACCCACTTAGATTCAGGGAATTTAAGAACTCAACTGGATAACTAGTAATCATCTATTGAATTAAGAAATCAGTTTCATTGACATTTACATTGATTGATGTAAGTATTACTCTTTTTTAACTATTCATTGTTAGTGCTTATGTTTTAGTTAATCTAAGAATGTAACACTTGAGATGAATCTACTTTGTTCAGTGCATCCGATTGTAATCGGTAAGCCGAGTAATGAACAAGTATCACTCACAAGTCACAATCAGTCATTTTATGTCATCAGTTCGGACTGCATCTCTTATCAAATACTAATTACCCTATATTGCCATTTGAATGGCATAAACTAAAATATATTTTTTTGCATAAAACTTTTCAGCTAAATGTAGTCATAAAGGTGGGGGTATGAGAAATTTTATTGTATGTAACTAGTAATACATTGTTAGAATAACCAAAATGTAGACAATTATTTAAATTAAATTTCGAAAATAAATTATCAAAGACAAACGGATATTAGGAATCTATAATATACATTGTAATTTAAATAACTATAGTCTATTTATTTTCAAGAGTCAGTGCGCAATAACATCATTTAACGCGTAATCAAAATGTGCTCTTAAATTTCTGCCCTGCGATTGGTCGTTCGCCGTAAGATCAATCGATTTATTGAGAACGACTAATCACAGGGCAAAAATTTAAGAGCACATTTTGATTACGCGTTAAATGATGTTATTGCACACAGACTCTTGAAAATATATAGACTATAGTATCTACATACATCTTTTTTGACCTATAAATTCTCAGCAAAACAGTTAAAACTTTCAAATCTTAGAGTTTCATTTAAGTGAGACAGACTAACAAAAAGACAAGGTTTAAGAATTATAATATTTTTAGAAGATGGTGTATGCTAACTATAGTAAGTATTATTTAGGAAGCTTCACAAATAAATTGCCATAACTTTATGATTAACGCTCGTACATAACAAAGGTTTACTTACGTTGTAAGCGTAATCTCACTTGAAGATATTTTATTTGGTGGAGGTGGTGGAATGCATGCTACACATAAAATACGTGCATTACAAACTCCGTTACAAGAAGTGACCTGTGGCTCTGGTTGCAACGTTAACACACAAACTTGTCCCACATAACCATCACTATTACATACCTGTGAATAGAATAATACATAACATATATATTTATAAGCATAGCAATTGAAAATATATAACTGCAATACTCACCCATACATCCCTAGTTAGATTCGGTCCGATTGCTAAAGTTGGTGCCGCGCATGTGAATTGTAAGCCAGCTCTAGTTTTCCTAATAGGAACCGAGCTAATAAATTCTGGAGCTGGTCTTTTATCGTCTGATAATGCTAAAATATAATTAAATTAACTATATGTATCCAATAAGATTTATTGAAGTATTGAGTAAAAATATATACCCATTTTCTGCTTTGTTTCATTGAATATTTCCTCCCAAGACGTGCGTTTTTCAGGTTTTGAGAATATAACAGACAGATTTTCTATTCCATTGCTGAAATGAAGTACATATTAATATCGATATTAATTTATCAGATTAAGTATAAAACAAAAATTGAGTTTACGAGGTATTGAGTGAAAGATCCAAGCAAGATAATTGTGCATCACTACTTTGACGTTCCGACAGTTGTCTTTCTAGAGAAGTGATCATTTCTCTCACTAAGTCTTCTAGAGCCGCACGTCCTCCGTGCAAATTAGCAGCTAATTCTGCTATCTGTGTTAACGTATTAACGTCCTCTGTTAAAGTTTCCATTTCACTCATGATTCGACGGAGATTTTCATCTTTGGCTGGAATATAAAATAAATAAGCTACAGTCTATCGTTAAAATTCCCCTGTAGTTGATGATATTGTACCTTTTAATATTTCTAAATCATCTAAAGATATCCTCATTAGTAATTTGTACTTATTGGCTTCGAGCGTACTAGCTAAACTCCCTGGACATGATCTACAAAATATAATTTATTATATCTATTGTACAGTAAAATTGTATGGTTCAGTAATAGAAAGCTTACAATGCAGAAGGTTTTCTTATTGTACCAGTCCGTCTTTTAATACTTGTAATCAGAAGGAGATCAGAAAATAGGAATAATGCTCTCTCTTTGGTAGCACCGGCTCCGGATGGCATGCTCACAGTATCGTGGCGTAGGAATGATCTTTCAGTAGAAACTAAATTAGCTAATCCCTCAACTATAGACTCTAACTCTTTCAATATTTGCTGCTGTTGTTCCAACTCCAAACTTTCCCTCTCTGTGCAGTTTATTTTAAGGAGCAGCTCATGAATTTCTTTTTGTGCTTCGATTAACATCTGATGGTCCGGATGCGATGGTTCTGAAAATGATTATGTAAAATGGTTATTATTTAATTTGAAATTATATTATTTTTTAACTATCTACCTGTGTGTTTAATCAGTCTTTGTATGAGCAACTCGTAGCGTGGAAACTTCTGAACGGGCTTTATGAGCAAGTTGTCTAACGATAATTTTCCTTTGTGCTCTCTGGCCATCGCTTCTAAAAACCTAGCGAAAGCCGGCCTGGCCGCCGATGTTGCTTTGATTGTTTCTTTTGCCTTCTTCCAGTTGTTGATGAAAGATGTATATGTTTCCATTACGGACGGCTTCGCAAACTAATGGGAGCGAAAACAATATTTAAAAATAACAAATTGAAATAAAATATATGTATGCACATTTACTCACCACATTGATGAAAACATCTCCGACTTTTTGTTTGACGTCCCATGTTTCCAGTCTTCGCCTAAGCTCGTCGAGAAATACTTCGTGCAATGTCAAAATCGCTGGCACTTGATAAAATATTTCGTCGACTAACGCGGCGTCTACCAGTCCCACGTTTTCTGGACTTTTGAGAGGTTGTAAATATTTCTGTGAAAAAAATGTAAACATTGCATTTAAGCTTAAACATATAATTATATTTAGCACTATCTACCATTACATAGTTCAATATTATATTTATTATTAATTGTTCCTAAGTCAGTATACAAATATCATCATAATACAATTGACATATGTATATGTATATTGATAACCTTAAGTGTAAATTTATTAACGCCATTTTTCTCTTACTATTCTGATATATACGCTATAAAAATCGTACGTCTCTAAAATAGCAACTAATCGCAAAAAGCTTCTTAATTGTACAACTCAATTGTCACTAAACGAAACAATACAAAATTACTAACAAAAAATGTTTTGCCGCTTATCAGAAAAGAAAATGTACGTTGAAAAAAGTTTTACTTAATTTTATTAAATTAAACTTTAGTTGTATTATCACGCAGTTATTGTAGTACATGTAGTTTTCAAGACCTTATTTTGGTCTTAGTTAAAGGTTAAGATTTCTCAGACGTTTTCACAATTGGGGTAATTTAAATTTATTATAACAAAACAATTTTGAACTAGGCTTAGATTTCAGGACTATAATACAACCGTTCATTTTTATGGTAATGAATATCCAAAAAATATTCTTCATATTAACATCAAACAAAGTAGATCATATATTGTATATATATGTATATACATAATCATATATCGAAACTCTTAATTAGGCTAACGCCACTTTTTATTGACTATTAAATAAATTGTCTTGATGTCTTTCCCAAATATGTGTTTTTTTATTTTGTATTTAAAAATGTAATGAAAAATCGAGAATTTAGCAGGACAATAATTTTTTACTCTATACTTTTTAAGATAAGATTCATGTGTAAACATGCGAACTGATTTCAGCTCGATTTTTTGAAAGGGGACTAGCTTTTTAATATAATATTTGCAGTTTGTGAAAAAGTAGAAAATTTTTACGATTTTTTTATTGAATTTTTAATAAAGAATTACTGATAAAAAAAGAATGCAAAAATTTCTATCATAATCAATAACAAAAATGCTATATAAAACGAATTTTGGATATTTGTTTCAAAGCAAAGCAAAAATGTTGAAATTTGTTTTAGCTTGTCGGAAATGTCCAAAAATAAAATCGACTATCTAAAAATAAGACTTTATTGAACAAAACAACGATACATCTGAAACCAGCCTAAAATTGAATATGTATAGATAGAATAGAAATTAAATCAGCCTAAAATTATATAAATATTTACAAATAATTTAATATACACAATACATGTACAGCAAATCAACGCCATGTACACAGCGTACTTTACCGAATAACAACCGTTTTGGTTTCCCTCAAAATCTTGCAATATTAAATTTCGCAAATGGACTCTCGTTTGTGCTTACATACATACGTACGCGCGTTATTTTAGACGACTATAAATAAGAAGCGTATTTCGGTCAAATCGTCGGTTTTCAGACTTGGAGAATACACACACATTATACAAATAGTATAATATTATATATTATTATAATATCTACTCTAACGTTAGAGGCTAAGGTCGCTTTGAACGTAATGCCGTTAAATAGCCGATTCAGCGACGTGTTAAAACAGTTACAAGAACGAACAGCTTTATTTATATATCGGTTTAATTATACAAAACGACGGATTTATATTTGGTCGAAATATGCTGCGTTTGATCTGTGCTTGACTCTGTCTCTTTCGGATTTTCTATTATATATTATAGGCGCCACTGAGCTTTTGCAGCAAGGTTATGTTTTTTTCGGTTTAGCGAAGGTCGTTGAGATGATGAAGGTCAATTCCGAATATATAAAAATATTTTAAAGCTTTATCTTATATTTAATACAATTATTTTTTAAATATATTTCATTGCAATATTATTAAGAATATGTAACTTATATCGAGTGTTCTATAATCACTTAAAACACAATTATTATTATAAACCTGAAAACAAAGATAAGTATAAAATTACACGGTCGTGGGTATGTGTATAAACAAATTTTCTTTAAAAATCGCTTAGTGTTATGAAATACATAAGAAAATAACCGCGTCATAACACGCGAGTATCATTGAAAATGACGAGTTATACAATCGGAAAACCTGTCCACGTTGAATATGTTGGAAAAGCGCCAGCGGTTATGGTTATGGGCTCTGAAGATGTTTAGTGACCCGCCTGTCAGAAAAATCTAAATTCACAAACTGATAAGCATGTTTTAAAAAATATTTACTATCAACATTTATATGTTGATTAAAGGGATGAAAAAAAATATCTGTCTATATTATATCTTAAACTATATTTCTTAATCTTACGAATAAATTCAGTTAAGTAATAATAATATTAAAATATCAAATATGTATTGGTAAAGAGTTTATTACGCAATTATCTATTGTAATGAAATTTTGCATATTTAAAAAATTGTGCATGAAAACTAGTACATTGTTATACGAATTTATGTATTTTTTAAGATATTCAGCTTATTTTTACACTTTATTTTTACTAAATCAGATACTATTAGAGACACCAATAATAATAATTTGTTTATATTTGTATTGGAATATTTTGAACTTTTTAAATGCTAAAATCCAACCAAGATGCTCTAAAAATACAGTTGTGTATTATTTTTTAAGTTCTTGTGTATCACAACAACGCAGGTAGTCATTTTTATCTTCGATGTACCGCTGCATTATATACAGCTTAATTATTTTTGTTCATAAATATTTGAGAGAAAGAAGTACAAAACATACTCTACTGATAAAGCTATTTGTTAACAATTTGTGGTTTTTTCGTGTAGCCTTGTATTTTTACATTGATCTCAATGACTTTTTATAAATTCATAAAATGTGTCTACTCCTGTATCCCTTCTACACAAGCTACTAGAACGATTATAACATATACATATACATATGTATATAATAGTATAAAATTATCTTAAGACGCGGTTGTAAACGCGATTGGTTTTTAGAGCTACATATTTTAACTTTCTAAGACTGCAAATGCAGTTTTGAAAAGGTGAATTTCGCATTTTACTTTAAGCTGATATTTTCCGTAAAAATATAAAGATACAATTAACCACATAGCGTAAAAATTTTTAGTGTTTGAAATAGTTTAACCATTACCTGATATTAGTATAAAAACACCAGCTAAAAAAATCACTTCTTTTTCAAGAAAATTTCTAGGTACATTTTTGATATTTTCTATTCATCTCCTTTCTTAATTACGTTTTTTAATCCTGCTTGAAATTTGCCTTCACATTTTATCTGTTTTTAATTCTGTGACCAGAAACATAAAAATCATATCATTTTATAAGCCTCACATTTAGTTATGCCTGCACTACACTCTCTGAAAGTTGGGCAAGGTTGGGCAAGGACGGAGAATATAGTGGGTTACTTCGGTCGAGTTCGGTTCTGCCCACTCTAAAATTTCTCGGAAGTTGTCCGAGGTTACCGAGAACGGGAGGTAAAGTGGAGGTAATTTAGTCTACTTGGCCAGCTTCGAGCGCTTCCGAACATTGTCGGCAAAAGGACCGAAGTCGGAGCTGCTCTTTCGAGCGCGAGCGGTGAGATACTTCCCCTTTCACTATCTGGCATGTTAAGTGACGAGAGTGAGAGAGATATTGATATAGTGTTTCGCAAACTGAAATAGAACGAGTAACTCGGTTCAATTTCAGTATGCGCGTAGGCGTCCTATGGTCAACACGCATGTCGAGCGCTGCATCGTGGTCACGTGGTCAAGTTATATTACCACATGCTTATCGGGGACTTCAACAGACTCTTACTGACATCTTTGAATATTTTAGGGCACCAAAAGGGATTAATTATATTTTTGATAGTATATTCTTTTAACAAATATTGTTCTTATATATTTTTTCATATAAAATTAAATAATTAGTGGTACTTGATTTTGTTAAAAAAATCGTTTCGAATATCTTTATGTATTTTCCTAGATCGGTTTATATAAATGTGACACCATAACGAATTATTATTTAGAATCGATGGCGACAAATTTAAAAATAACCACAGATGTGGTGTTCGTATTCTGAAGTGTCATTTTTATGCCTTATGGCATTTTTCAAAAGCCGACAAAGATTTTGCGTAAATTGAATATTCACGACCGAAAAGTTTTCACTGATATTGTATTGGTGAGTGCTCACACAAACTTTTATAATTATCAGTTGCTTAATTTTAATAATATGGCAATTTAAAAATTGCGATTATTTGGCACATTTTTCGATCGCGCGCAATATGCCAGCTGTACTTGACAGCAGCCGCCGCGCTGACGTCATTCACGGCCGCCGTCCGGACGGCATATGAAATTTGTGGCAGTGTGGCCACTACTCGGAAGTCGGCGACCTCAGCGGACTTCAGTTGAACTTTGCTTCGGACAACTTCCAGAGAGTGTAGTGCAAGCATTACGTTGACCTTAGCGATAATATAAGTGTTGTCAATCACTTCCGTCTATATTAGCATTTTATTATTATGTGCTTTCGTAGTTCTACCACTGTCCTAAATAAAAAATGAATGGCTGTCTACTACTTATATTATATAATATAAGTGTCGCCACTACCAATATTCCTAATTTATTTATAATTCACAATTTTTTTTATTTGAAAATATAATTTAATATGTCTTTAATTAATTTAGTATCAATCTAATATCTACATATGTTTATTTTTTGTCTGTATCAAAGGCGTACTCCACTTTTTACCCACTGCGCTATGTCTGATCTATAGGGTAAATGTTAGCTTTATATAATGGATTCTGACCAATCAAATAGACGTTTGCTATACAACGGACCTGATGGACGAAGATCGGTTAGAGAAAAAAAACGTCGATGGTTGGATGATGTGAATAGAGCTGTCAATTCAGCCGGAGTTAACAACTGGGGTCTGGTGAAGGGAGAAGGAGGAGGAGATGTCGTGCCAGCGTTTAAATGGCAAAGTTGCATTATAAAATATTTTATAATGTTGAAAAAATATGTTTTTTTCAATTCAGAATTAAATTCAATCTTACTGTGCGTTGCTGAGGTATTGCGTTTATTGTGGAAAACAATTCATGAATTCGGCGTCTGGGTATGCAGGTCAAGGTTTCGAAGGTCGGCATTCTGAGGGCATCCCAGTGCACGCGGATTGACGTTTCGGTCCGGCGGCGGCCCTCGTTGTCCGAGTGATTCGCTTGGCGACGTGGAGTCGCCGACGGAAATAAACCTTCTCTCCTACTACGAAGCAATATTTATGTTTGTGTCTTAGAATCGCAACAGTTGTCAGTTTGGCGTCTAAAGCACGGAAACCCTTTGATTATCAAGCTTTTTAAAAAATACTGTTTAAACTAAGGGGGACCAGATTTTGAAAATATTTAAGGACACTAAAATAATGTCAACTCGGAAATTTTTGTTCACTTAGAGATGCTGCGGGAGTTAAAAAATCACCTCGGACATTTTTATTCAAGGAGGACAAAGGAAAACAATATTATTGAGAAAGACGTAGTCATAACTATATTGAAAGAACATTTTGTAAAAACTTGAATTGCTGAAACAAAATAAAGCTCGATTCCACTCGTAAGGTATATTTTAAAACTAACTAAAAAATCTCACTTCGTATGGGGATGAACCTAAGTAGTGGTCATTGCGTATATCAGAGTAGAATAATAATATGCAGTATTCATGTATTTTTTATTTTATAATATTTACATTAGTAGAAATAAATATATGCGATACGATAAAAATCTCTCGAAAATAAATATTATTGAGATAGGTATTCTAAAGTAAATATTAAATGTGAAAAAATGAAAATTAAAATAAATACTATTTTAATCACATAAATATCACAATCATCGATCACATAAACCTGTTTTTAGCAGCTTTACAATAGTCTACACACTTATTTCTCATAAGGTAACTGACAAAAAATATTATAATATAGGAATATACATATGTTATTGACATCAATTGGCTAGTTGTGCTCTGGCTCCTGGTATTAAAACTTACGAGATATCTAGAAGCGGTCGATAAAAGACGATCTTTTGGCAAAGATTTACCTCCCGCATTTTTAAAAATATTTTTTTTCGACAATGTAATCAATGAATGAAAGTGAAGAAATAAACGAGACACAAATGATTTTGTACGCAGTTATCATATTGATTTTTATTAGTACTCGTAGATAACACAATAAAGGTTCAGCGTAAAAAGTATTTTTAGAAGCACCTGAATGTAAAGAATATTGTTTATACACTTCTTATTGTTTGAAACACGAAATATTTATAAATAGTCAGACGGATTGACTATATTTTTCTTTCGGTAACACCAGTATTGAAAATTCCGATATTATTGTAATCTCTAGTTACAACGGGGTAAAGTTGTATCAACTAGGTAAGTCAGTCAGACATAATGAATACTTACAAGTAAGTATGAACCACCAGAATTTTCAGTCAGGTAATCAGTAACATATATATAATTAATTATAAATTATTATGTGTTTTATGAATTACAATCAATATATGTCACTTTGCAGCTGGTGCCGGTTCTTATTAAATAAAAATTCGAATCCTTATTAAGCTTTTGTATTACGCTATTTAAGCTTTTTATTTAATGAATAATATAATGCACTTAGAAGATCCTACAAGTTGAGTTAATTAGTTTATTGAATCCAAGTAATTATCATATCACAAACTATGTATCCCTAATAGTTGGTATATATTGTATATTGTTAAGAAATTAAAAAAAATGTATATACATATATATATTCAGTTCTTCTACAACCAACCTCAATGGCATTGAACATACATACATATGTGTGCAATGATCCATTTCGAATTTCACTGAATCCTAGCGATTTGACATCGCGCTTCAAGTGGTTTCAATTACTAAATCGCTCGGCCTTTATTTTTAAAGAAAATAAACAATGACGAATAAAAGATGAGTGCTTATCGCATTATAAACTTTACATAGCAATGTCATAAACGGAGCATCAAAAATATGCTGGCAGGTAAAAATAATTAAATATCATACGCAGGTACAAGAATTAATTTAAGCGTGACGCCCAAGTTTAGTTAAATTCTAGAAAAAAAATTATAAATTTATTAATGTATTGATTTACTATTTCAAAAAAGTAATGTATGGCTTTATTTTTATACTTAGTTAAGTAAAATTAAAGCATGACACTAAAAGATAAAATGCAACTTCAAAAATTATTTAAGATTCTTGAACTCCTATAATTGATTTAAATTTTACATTTAGCTGATAAATAAGTTTTCATAGTATTTTAAGGTCTAAATATTGCTTTAATTAAACAAGGGAAACCATAGATTCGCTCGAGTCTATTAAGTTTCCGACCAAAAACTCCCCAAAGACTCATGAATGAATATTGCTTATAACTGTTGTTTTAATCTATTCCTAGATGTCTTCTGCCGTCCGGAAGTTGTGGGCAGTATTCCGGGAAAACTGCGCATCCACTCTATTCTCGCAACGTATTCAAAAAACGAAGGCGTAAGATAATTCCGTATTATGTGCATAGCCGATTTCGGTTCTAGCCTTTGATTCGATTCAGACCTGTGTAATATTTTCGGTATGTAGCGTATATAGTATGGGCGTTGGTGAGAAATAAACACCTCAGTCATTGGGTGTTGAATAAAAATAAAAATAAATAAGACTATTATAATAATCATTCAGTGGTGCTATTAGTTTGGTTATTTATATGAGATTTGAGCGTTCCCTAATTGAAATGCTACCAAGAATCTACTAATATAATTTATAATTTGAGATAAATGTTTATTTAACATTATTCCAAATGGCACGTGTCGCTCACATACTCGGAAAATTGATAAGAAAATTGATATGCGTCCTTGGCTTTTAATGAAACGCGAATAAAACTAAAAAACCCATTTAGAAAATGAATTTGACATTCTCGTTTTATGGAAGTGCTTTTATTAAATTAACCCGCCTTTTATGCGTAAAAAATTGAGCATTTAATTTTTTAAGAAAAGCAAATAACGTGACCCTTATTTTTTTCAATTTATATTTAAACTCTTGGTAGTTAATTAAATTATTAAGTATCAAACTTATCAAGCATGATATATCAGTTGTATAAATCATTACTTATAAAATGTAAAGTTATTTATATAATTAGTAAATAATATTATAAAATAATAAATATTACATATTACATATTTTGGTACATTGCTTAAAATTAGATTTGTTATTTAAAATCGTGTTATGATGCTATTGCAAACGAATAAGGCACTCAATTGCTTTTATTTCGTATTGATTTTTTTGCTTATTGAAATATGTGTATATCAAATTTTAAGAACAGAGGATGCAAAATTTATGTGCAATTTGTGCGGTAATCTTAAAATAAATCTATCAGTTGCGCTTGTATTTAAAAAAAATATAAACTTTGTAAAAGTGAGTTGTTGGTTGTTTTAATAAATAAATAAAAATATGTTATTATTATATGATACAATTATTAACAACCCTTAGGTAAAGATCTATTATTATTATAATATTTTCTGCTTTTATTATTATACAATAAAAAAATACGGAATAACTATATTGATATTTAAAATATTCTTTGTATCATATATATAGCATTTGTAGCCCTAAATAATGCATTTTTTTTAGTACGTAAAATTCAATATGTTAAAATATATACAACAAAATATTATAAAACGCCTTAAGATGTCTAACCGTAGTAAAAGCATGTCAAATAATAAGTCTTTGTAGGGAATACAAATTAAATTAAATTGTGATTTGCAATAGAAATTAAGAACTGTTTTTAATTTTTAATGAAGCACAAAATTTAAGTTAATTTGTAAACATTATTCGCATTTACAACTCGTCAATAGTTAAGAGAATCCAAGAAGATGATTAAATTTAAACCAAAACTAACATTATTTCAATCAAATATTGATCCATCCACCGGTTATTTCAATATCCGTTTATTCTTTTGAATTGAAATCAGGTATAGCATTCAGAAATAAACTCAATAATAATAATAATGATACATTGAACTTTAATATAATCATTTTTTATCCCATCAAAATTTGAGTGTTCAATGCGAAATAAACAATAAGAAGAAGAAAATCTTTGATCTCGAACTCTTGATTTTTTCTCAAAATAATCATAAAATAAACCACGATCAAATCATCGTAGTCCAAAAATAAAATTAGGTAATAAAAAAAATCGCCACGACAAATATCTGCTAATAAGTCATAATCGTTTGCGGAACGGGCTAGGTTTTTACTCGCAAAAAAACACAGGCGACGGGCATAGATCATTGTGACGACAAACGACGCCCGAGACCATAGATCTGGTCCAGATTCCAAGGTTGGAACATCATCCATCACCAGGTCGCACGAAGCGAATCTACACAGATTTATCAGACACGCGACCGTACTAATTCAATTATTGCCCGATGATAAATCACCATTGCCGCGAAACACGTTCGAAACTATTTCATAACAGCCCATATATATTTTATAATAAAGATAAATTACACATTTGAACTAAGTCGGATCTGTGAGATCAAAATAAAGAATCATCTCAAAGATGAATGTTATTCTGATTACCTTGTTTTGATAAGACTTAATGGGAACCAACTTTTAATGTTTTATAATATAATCAACAAAAAAACTGACCATCCTGTTTAATTATATTATACAAAAGAACCAATATGTTTTAATATTCGACTTATTATTATAGTAAAACCATAATTATAAAAAATGTAAAATAACTCACCAGAACTAATATTTGCAAAGCTTCTACGTACGATCGTTCTGTGTCGTAAAGTTCTACGACTACGTGTGTTCGGGTGTCCTGGAAAAAAGCAAAATAATTATTAATAAAAAATAAATATATTTATAATTTAGTTAATACTTTATTAATTTAGTTTGGTACATCCAAATCGATCGAACGATAAGGGTGATATTGGAACGATAAGTAGAGTATATGAATTAATTGTGCTGATAATACGATATAGCACAGTGCAAAAATTTATATTCACGTGAGGTTTATATAATACATGATTATGTTACAATACTTTACACTATAGTGCTTCAGATGCTTAAGGATATATTTTTTAGATAAGCTACCTACATATGTATAATAAATGATATCAAGAAGCAATATCAGACAATTTTTATTAATGCAGAATATTATTGTATCGTTAGATATTTATATTTTTCACTATTATGTAATATATTTAATATTAAACATCATAAAGCAGTCTTTATTTAATGAACTACTATGTTTAATAAACTACTATAACAATATATTTAAAACAATTTCAAGCATCTGATAAGTGGCACACACTCGGTCCTTAAATCCATAAAATAATTATTATCAAGTATTAAACAAAAAAAAATTAATATCCTGTTCCTTTTTGATTGAGCTATTTTATAGTTGATTAAGAACAAATGTAAATTTAATAAATTAAGTTATTTTTGGACCGAATTGCTTTCAGTGATAATGAAGCTAGCAACTTTTCTTAAATACCAGCATGATAGACGTATGGAAGTCGCTAAAAATTGACATGAAAGTCTTAGTTACGTTAGTGCTTTCTATTTTCTGTATTGTCTGGAAGGTCGGAATTATTGAATATTATATAATTTTAATTTCAGTAAATCATTAAAGATAATGTTTATCTAGATTTTATTAATCCTACAAATTAATATAGAGATGAATAATTAAAATTGAGCTAGGTCGTACTAGGTATAATAAGGAGCTACTTCAGCAACATATTCAAACAACAAAAAATTCACCCGCATTTACTTTTAAGATGAACATAATTTACTCATCACAAAACTTTATTAGTATTCATAATATATCATGTTTTTCTATCAACTGAAATATCAAGTAAAACATTAAATTCAATCAACTCCAACGTTATGTTTGAAATTATTATTAAGAGAGATTATAATTTATGACAAAGAGACAAAACTGAACTAAGTAGAGTCACTCTTCAATTTCACTGTAGAAACGCTTTAAGACATTGGAAGAGCCATGATGATATAATCGATTCTATATTACGTAAGCATTTATTATACATAAGTAAACTTGAAGATGGATTAAAAAGATATATTAAAGATCAGTGAAACTCAAAAAACTACATTAAGAATATAGGAAATGCTGTTGTAATGAAATAAATATATAAAACCTACAGTAATAAATATTAAACAACTACAAGGAACATACATGAAAGTTAATACAATTCAGCAATTTATTTATTAAATGGTGTAGCTATTATTTTACTATATATGTATCGAAATTTATATTTTAAATTTAAAGTGGCAAATAAATAACATTTTATTTAAATGATTTCTAAAGTAAATTTAAGCTCTGTGAGAAATATTATAATTATATTAACGTAATTTGATATTAGATATAGTGTATAGCGAGAAATGCTTTCAGCGACATGCTTTGGTAACTTAATGTTATTATACGATATGAATATGTTTTCTTGTAAAACTGAATATGTAGTATGAAGCTATCAGGTGGGTGTAGGCGTTTTTTTCCATAGGTCAAAGGTGAAAGAGGTTGCGGGGGTTGACCACCAGCGGCTCCCTTAGCAACAGGTTGTTCCCAGCTGCTAAGCAACCAACCGTGAAAAGGAATATACAGTCGAGCTTGATTATACCCAATAGAGAATACAGGGATGCAAGTAAATTGATTATAGATTTTTTTTTATGTAAAACGCCCTTTCAACTGATATTATATACATTATAATCCTTTAAATATATTATAGTATAAAAACATATTTCTATATTAATTTGAATATATAAAACCCACACGCGCGATACGCATGAAAACTTATTTTCATATAATGAAGAATTTAAAGACGAATCATTCAGCAAAGGGCATAGTGTCAATTTTTTAAAATTCCAAAGTAATAATATTATTATTAAAAAATAAATCCAACAATATGTTAAATTTTTCAAAGAATTTTCGAAACAATATTCGATATCACAAAGCATGAGCGAATTCCAAGGCAATAAACAGAATTGCGCCAGAGCTGAATAATATTTAAGTGTTCCTAAAATATATATATATATATTGATAATCAGATGTAAATTTTATTTATATTCTTTCTAATAATAATAATAAATATTTCATTGAGGTATTCCACATTATCGATTCACAGTTTAATACGATAAGCCCCAGTGTGTATTATGAATGCTTTAAGCTCGTTATTACAATCTGGATTAGATTTATACTCCTCTAGGTAAATAAAAAATCTCTTTATCAAACTTTTTGTATAAATCATAATGGTAAGAGTTCTTAATTCTAGTGACTTATAATTTTAATAGTATATTTTATAAAATAAAAAATCATATGTCTGTGTGATTAGAGAATAGCATTGCTTTACGACAATCGGAAAAATTCGAAAATATTCATTAAGCGAGCTTTTGAAAACTCTAATGGTACCAAAAATAAAAATATGGGTTATCTATTGTGCAACGTCGATCTCGTAAACGCAGCTTCCGTATTACATAAGAGGCACTCTGTACAACTATTGCATCCGGGCTGCACAGTCACAAAATCAATATCGACATTTGAGAGAAAATTTTCCCGTGGAAAACTACTACGCAAGATCCGGTGACCGGAAAGTTTGGGAAATTGGATTTCAATCCAATTTCTTGCCATCGGCCAACCCTTAGGGGGTTGATTATACGTTATTGATATATTATATTATACCAATATATTTATTATACATACATAAATGATCATGAGAGCTTATTTTGGACCACTTGGAAACAACAACGGTTTATTTTCTCTTATGGGCCTCAAAAGACGCGTGTCAAAATTTTGCCGCTCGGTAATAAATTTGTCATCTATCGACATTGATATGTCATCGAATGTACTAATATAGAACGTTTTTGCATAAAATTTAGACCGTCATCTACACCCACGCCAGAATTTTGTCGTGCTCAGTACGTCATTAATTATGTGAATAATAAATATCACAATTAAAATATGTGGATTAAATATTATACACATAAAATAATATATTATTATTTGCATTACCATGCGTAACATAGAATATACTCATAAAAATATGAGAACATCTCATAAAAATGCTACGGTAAATACTCCGCGATTAAAAAGATCAACAAATTTACTATAAATGCAAATAGAGCTACTAAACCCATAGTGCAATCTAGTCTGGTATTGAAAGTTATATAGAGTAATATAAATTTGAACATCTCTTTGTGGCTACTGTAAGTTTTAACCATCTGCGTCATTATTCACAAATTGAAAGATCACCATAACAACCACTTGAACAACGACAATATAAATCTCTCACACTACAATAGTACCATTTCCGTTATGAATACTAAGACCTTGCATATCCCATAACGAAAGAGAGACCTCCATATCCCAAAAGAGTAAATCGTGCACGGACACCAAATATCACACAATAGCACAATCCTTTTAAAAATGTTTATCGCCTACTATCACCGATAATAAAATTAACCCTAAGACAACAAGTTCGACCATGCTTTTATTAGCATATTATTCAAAATCTTATTTATTGATCCACAAACTAGCCGTCTGGGCCGTGTTTTCTCTTAAGAACACATCTTGAAGGCGTGTTTAAGAAGCCATGCAATTGTTTTGTAATCATTCTGCGAATCATCAGAGATGTCTTGAACGATTAATATAAAACATGTAACACTTGGTCACATCGGGGCAGACTCTAGAGAGACAATGAGGCAAAAACTTGGACCTACACAAACAGAGCTACAGAGTGCCAAAGACACGTGAGACATCAGCAAATAATCCAGAAAACATCAATAAATTAAATACAACTCAACGAGTGGAAACGAAAATCCAATATTTTGATACTGTGGTAAAATGTATATATATTTTGCTTATTCTGGAGTACCGCAGTGATTCATTTTCTCCCCTTTGCTAATTAATATGGGTGTTGTAGATAACTTTAATTATGAATTAAGTATAATAGAAATATGGTTAAAAATAATGTACTTAAACTAAATGAAAATAAAACCAAATATATGTTTATAAATTATAAAAATATTTTAGATAATAATATAAAAATAGTTATAGATTATAAAAATATTGGATAATATAAAATATTCAGGAGAAATTTTAGACAAAAATTAAATTTTATGGAACCGTGTAATTACATATTAAAAAAAGTATATTATCTAGGATCAAAAATATTAGTAATAATAATTTACAATAATGGTACATTGAAGTGTGAATTTGTATAATAATATTCTTAGGACAATCCGAAAAAATAAAAATGTAGCGGGTTTCCTAAATGGAATAAACCCCTTCGTGCATTAAGAAATAAATTATAATATTTAGTCCTTTTTTTCTGTTTATGTTTTTAATATGTATTATATGCATGTTTAGTGTAAAAATTAGCTATACTACCTAAATAAATTAATAAAATAAAATAAAAATAAATAAATAATAAAGCACGATCTGAGCTAAGTTTCTAAGGGTCATAATGTGTGAAGCTCAATGACTTCCAGCTGTGAATTATGCTTATTCTAGTTCGTTACGCTCAGAGCGTCAATGAGAATTCGCAAGAAACAACAATGTTTTCGGCGATAGCTACGAGGAGCTGGTCCAAAATTTATATTATTAAAATATGTATGTATTATATTAAATATGTTTATATATTACGTACGAATTTTTTTCGTAAATATACACATTCAAATTAATAAATATTACTATACTACACGATTTGTAACATAGATAAAATAACTTAATTTATGTATAAAATGATACTCACTTTTTATAGATTTTGCATATTATATACATGATATATTGATTTTTTTAATACATTTTTAGCTTTATATATTAAATATAGATTTTTTAATAGAACAATTAGTTTTTTTATATATAACCCAGTCAAACATTTTTAATATCGATCCATATGCTTGCATTTTAACCAAAATACTTGTAAATTAATTCTGTACAAAGAGCCTTGCTTGAACAAACATTGTGAATTTAATTTACAAACAAATATCTACATTGTCATATTTATAAGTTCGTTAGCTAAATATTTCGTAACATCGTTATATTTTCAACTTACCGGAACGGCTCTGTTCAAACACGTCCAAGCGCATAAATCAGGCTGTGGATTGGACTTTGAAGAGTCCTCCTCTGAATCTGAACTTCTCCTGGCTGGACATGGGTCACTCAGCCGCAAACGAAGACCGTCTCTCAAATTTGCTGAGCTCATCTTTTAATTGTATTATATAACTTTAAAGTCTATTCTTGCACCAAAGCTTTATTGTGTCCCATCGTGCAAAACTTCACACAAATACTTATTATATTATTATTTAGTTACACGATATCTTCCATGATATGGGATTCAGAGAAACAGTGTTGTGGTTATTTTTGTTCGAATTAGTAATTCACGCCCATCACTAATTAAAAAATGTTTATAAAATAAAAGCAAAGTAGAAATATAGATCGCGATGAGTTCGAACCGTATTGCAGGACGGAAAATTAGGACCAGGAATCTGGTCTATAAAACACGACCTTGGGGTCTATATCGGGAGTAGCACTTGTTAGTATATACTCTGGAATTACTTGGATTGCTAAAAATATTTAATTCCGAGTACTATTTATTGATCGATGGAAATGTCGCACGATTCCACTGCAACATGAATATGATGAACAAATTTAATCGTATATGTTACGAATAGTATTATTAAGCATTTTCTTCTAGTCTTCGTAGAAGGTCGTAGCATCAATGCAATAAGTACATTTCGTAAAGTATCAATGATAAAATTCTTTCGTGAAAAAGTTAATAATAAAGTTTTTGTATGTTTTTCCTTTTATCTGAAGAAATACGTATCCCAAAAGTTTGAAAGAATTCCAAGTAACATTGCCCCTATGTCTACTTATATCTATGTTAGATACAGAGTATTCCTAAAGTAACTATTATGTGGAAATTAAACATTTTTAAAATATATTGTCAAAATTGTCATTGCTATCAGTGGCGTAGCTAGGGTATGTGCCGCCCAGGGCGATCCTTAAAATTGCCCCCCCCCCCCATTAAGCTCTTGTTATTTGTAAATTTATATATGTTTTAGCGCATTCAGGGTTAAGAACCACACTAGACGATCCCATTGCGAATATGCCGCCCCCAAGCAAGTGCCGCCCGGGGCGGCCCCCCCTCTCCGCCCCCCATTGCTACGCCACAGATTGCTATTATTATTACAAAAATAATGTGATACGAATTCATGTAATTTCTTGTAATTAGAATCGAGGCATATACAAAAAAAAATTAAAAAAGCCATTATAAAACAAACTCTACTGAATAAAGCTATTCACGAACTTAGTAGTAAAATATCAAGTAATCATTGAAAAAGGGTAAATATACTTATGTATACATTTTGTAAAATATATTACTTAAGTGTTTTACACAGATTAAGATTATTAAATCTATTTTTTAAAATGAATACTAAAAAAGTATAAAGTGTATATTATTTTTTACCAACATTTGTAATTTTAATTCGACACGAACTCTAAACAGAAATTATTATTATTGATATGTTTTTTTTAAGTAACTTTTTAATTCAAAATAACATTAACAAAATAACAGAAACATTTTTGCAACGTATAAAGACGACGTGAGTGTGTTAAAATTGTACCGATTGAATTATTCTAAAAAAGCCTGTGCTAAAAACACAGTTTTCACAAACAAAATTTCCGAATAACAGTCTGAATTTATCGTTAACGAACGGCCTTTAAAGAGTGTTTAAGAGGTACAATTTAATGTGCTAGCACCGGAACGATTGACATTTGTTGAAATACATGTTTCCATATAAATTTCCGGAATGTTTTGAAAAATGTGTTCATATAATTCGTTTTATTTTTGTTTAAATTATTTTTCTCTTTACGTTATAATATATATGTAATACATTTTAGATATATTTGGACTATATATGACGGATATTCGGAATATAAAAACATTTTCACTAGGCACCAGTTGCAACAACTTGTTGGTAAAAAATGACCTCGAAATTATGTTAGTTCAGTGATTAGTTTTTTATGTGAAAATGGGAGAAACTATTAAAAATAATATTTACAACTTAATAACGTCATTGTTATGAACAGACTAAAATATAATATAAGTATCGTAAAATATGCGCGCGTTGGGTGTCGATATATTTATAACATTTGAATGAATCAAGAAACTTGTTTACAAAAAAATTGAGATTGCATTATAACAGTTAACGTAGCGTACGTTAATCCTAAATAAAATATATTTTCTACTTGTATCTTCACTTTCCAAATATATCTCGTATGTATATTAAATATTATGAACGAATTAATAAATAAATTAATGAACATATTGAATATTGTTTTAACTATAAAAAAATATTGAAATAGAGCAAAAATAAAACATAGTATTTATAGTATTTGTTTAATTTAAATACATATTATTAAGTATGTTTTGGAATTGATATTATTTATTAGATCCATAAAGTCAGGTGCATTATATATTTTTTAATTTCATTTATCTGCCCTTGATTTGCGATTTATAATAGTGTCGGTTTTACTGCCAAGAAAGATGCAATTAAATAAAAATATAAATATATAATTTTCAATGTAAATACTAAAACACCTATAAAACTTAATTTATAACATCCAGAAATTAACGTCAAATAAAACATTTTTATTGATACAACGTATGAATTTCTATGAATTAAATGAGAAGCAAACCCAAAAAGTTTCATAAATAAAAAGTTTATATAATTGAACTACGTTTGCATGCATCATAAGTATTCCTGGGCCAAGTCGATAAATCACGATTAAGTGATCGGTTAGACGTTATTAAACGTGTTAGAATGGCGCCAGGAAGAGTTTCGAAACGCGCAGCGAGCTTTACGAGCTTACAGATAACGAAGAACGCTTTGTATCGTCTTCAGTATCTGTCTACGCATGTTGCCGTGTGTAACATGTGTGAGCTTTTCTTGGTGAAGACCGAGGAAACTGGCGAAAAATCGCATGTATAATTATAGCAGCGCACCCAATGGCACGAAGGTCGATACAGTTTACACTTAAGGTCGGCACAATATAAATATTGCGGAAAAATGCGTATTCATTTTTTTTATTCTTCGAAACGATTTCCGTTCCAATTTCGTCCATTCAGTTTTTGCGCATTGGAATAAGAAATATCTTATGATATTATTTAGATAAGTTTTAATGCGCGGAGCTTTTCGTGGCATTAATTCATAGATAACAAAATATTAGGATTTAATATGATATTTAAACCAACATTTTATCAATGTGTAAAGCAGTAAACTGAAAAACACAAATCATAACAGGAGACATAAAATTTCTCTGTATAAAAAACGCTAATCCGATAATTTCAAAATGGCTTGTAAACATATTGTTTTATTAAAAATTTATATACAACTAAGAATCCATGTAAGATTCTAAGAGGAGTAGCTAAAATTATTTAATGAAAATTTTACATTTATAATTCATTTATAATTATAAATATTTTTCGCATTTCCAACACACCCATTTCCAACACAATGTAAAAAATTAGAGTATACGAAATTTAAACACGCAAAAGCCTAAATTTTAATAGATATATGTTATACTATATGAGTGTACAAATTTACAGATTATTAATATTAATGGGTTTACTATTAATATTATATAAGGTGCACCATAACTTTATTATTTAAAATTTAATAATCTTACTTTTATTCGTTATTAACTACACAGTAAAATACCGATTTATATGTAAAATTAAATGTTGTTTTAAAAATAATTCTTGTCACAAATATAGGATTTAATAATAAAATTATACGTTGAATCATAAGTTTTTTCCATTAAAATATTATCGATTTCATATGTATTTCATAATATTTTAGATTATTATATACTGTGTACAGTAGATTTTTTAAATCATTTCTAACTACAATAAGTCATGTGTTGCGGAAATGTATCTGCAACTTATAAAATCAAACTTTTGCTGATTTGAAAATCAAAAAGAACTAGATCATTTAATGGAACTGAAATAAAAAATCTCAAATAAGAGCATAAATGGATCGAGATCTTCGAATATTGATTCAAAAATAAATGGGCTCCTTAAGTGATTTTTCATATTGTAAAGGGTTGCCGCAGTATTGTTAATGGCTAATGCTACTTCTCATCCGAATGAAAGCATCTTATGGTTGCAATTTTTGTGCCACCTAATATTATAGGTTTAATTTAACTCATGAATCAAGCAATGAAACGAAAAAAATCTTGCTAAAGAAGATGATGGTTTGATCAATTTCTGGCAAAAAATGACGACATTAATTGCTGCACATGAAATAGCCAGTATAATAAAGCCAGTAACACTTGTTCGGTCCTGGAGAAAGATTCTTTTTAACGTGGAAATAAATGTATCGTATTATATTTATTTTTTATTATATCTTCCATTGTAACCTAACAGGCTTAAGCCCAATGCGTTACAACGGAGTAAAGAAACTGCAAGTCTGAGAATCGGTATATTAATAATTGAATATGCGACGCGTTGTAAGTCTGAATTGAGATTTTGATTGAAAAACGTTATATAAGTGATTCTGCGATTTCAACCAACTTTTATAAAATATAAAAAAAACTAGAGTTGGCAAAATAAAAAATTATTTAATATAAAAAAATGTAACGTTTTTAATTTATATTTCGTTGTTTTCTAAAAAAAATATTTTTTTGTCAAATTTTTCTATTAAATATTTTTAAAAGACCACTATTATATTTAATTTTCAAATTATGTATTAGTAGTTTTCGACAAACGTTATAAATGATCCATAGGTACTTGCTTTCATACAGTGCAACAAAGTTACAACATCATAACGTTATTCCACAATTGAAAATGCTCATTCTTGACAAAATCCAATATCGTGATATATAGATACTAGTTAAGTAAAAATTTTTGATGAATGAATTGTGAAATATAATATTATAAAAATCCAAAAACGAACGTATGTAAATTTTTCACCTCCAGTAAAATTGACTATTTACGTATTTAAGCTTACAACGTTATTCGCGTCGCATATTCAATTATAAATTATTATGTCTAATATAATTAATAATAAGCTGCAGTTAGAACCATTTTATTTAATAATAGCGCATTTTTTATAAATAAAACTTCGAGTGCCGCTGATGGGGCTCGAACCCGCAACTTCAGAGTTTCTAGTATGAGACGTTACGGACTACGCTATTTCGTCCTTATAGAGACTGAGGCAAGTAATATATCTCGAATATGCAGATTAATGGAAAATTTAAAATTCTTTGAAAATATCGATCGGAAAAACATCGAGAAGTGGTTTAATCGCGATTCAAATGATCCGGGGTTTTAATGCTTGCATGATGCGTATGTCGTTTTTATTGTCACAGAATAAAAAGGGAGTTAAGTGAGTAAGAATACAAGTGAAAAAGATACTAACGATGACTTCTGTTGATACTGTACTGGACTAGATCGAGCAAAAATGATTCGAATATAACGATAAAATAGATCTTAGAAAAATTCGTACTGATATTCGAAATTATTGAGAGTTTCTCAACATCAAACGAGAACCACAGTTTTTTTTTAATAAATAAAGAATGGATAATCTGGATTGTAAATATATTATATATATTTTAAAATTAAAAAAAAATTTATTGTTCGGATTATCTAGGTTTTTTCAATTTATATCGATACATTAGAAACAAAATGCATTTTTTTTGTAATTATAGTAAAATGAAAAATATACTTTCTGTTAACATGAGCAACTAAAAGTTATGTTTAAACCTAATTATATTTTTGCCACAAAGATAAATAATTCGATCAAATGATATAAATGAAAATAAATGCCTCAGTAGTATTTATACCTGAATAAAAAAATATAATTTTGTGAAAACACTACTTTAAAGCTCGTCAAATTCATAATACAAATATATATTTAAATTATTTTTTAGTATGATGTCAAAATAAATGTGTTTAAGAAGATCTTAACTAAATTGATTAATTGAGTTTAAATTTAAAAAAACAAGTCACACTAAGCTTTTTTATTAATTATTATAACTTATATTTTATTTAATCCCTAACTTAATTATATTTAAAAAAAAACTTGTGGCATATAACTCAATAGCAGATTGAATTGAATGTTTCGGAATAATAGAGTTTATATAATATATAAAGCCTAAAGTAAATAAGTACGGCTTTTCTGATTGTAACGTAACACTCAATTCATTTCATAAATCTTTGAAAAGAAATTAAATAATTTATTTATCCACAGTACTAAAATTATGTATTGAAAAAAAACGACTAAAAAATCAATATTTATATTAATGTAGATATGACATTGACTAACTTTTACAATGTTTTACTACTATTTGACTTTAAGAGTTAATAATGAATCGATTGACACAGATCATAGAATAAAAAAGAAACATATTCATAAAACGCACGTATGGCTCTCGCTTCATATAACGACACAGCGGCTCTCTTTCTAAGAGAGCTATTTCAGGAAACGATAGAAAATCGATTCTGGGATAACCGAGCCGACACACGTATATATATATTTATATATATATGTATATATATACAACAAAAAAATCCCAGCATAAATAATTCACGGTGGCTTATGAAGGTTACTTGAATCGCGCGTATGTAGATAAAATATAACCAATATAACCACACCCCGCGCGCCGGGTATTACACTTATTCTCTGGAGTTAATCGGGGCTTTGTTAATGTTTTCGATTAAGGTTTCGCTTGCGGTAGGGTGGTTTGTTATGAGGTGTTTATTCGGGTGTTTGGGTTGTTTTACGCCGTTTTATGCGGTCGTGGACGGGTGAGCGCGACGCGCCGTCACGATGGACGCCTGTGTACTGAAAAACACGAGGAAGACGCCCGTTGCGAGCAGGCGTCGTTTCGACATTGCGAACGACGCATGCTCGCGGAATTTCCATGCTGCGAATGGGTAGATGTACACAGGCGGGAAGCTAGAGCCGTTCGAACGGTGTTGTGTTGTGTTGAGTGACGGAAAAAACGGAAAAGTGGCGGCACGTCGGCAAAGCAGACAGTTGTTGTGGCGGTATGAATGTAAATATTAAGTTTTCGAGTTGCAAACGCTAATAAGTCAATATGGTAGGGGAGAGCGTATTTAATTTATAAATTTAATACAGAATATAATAGACTATACAGATAAATTATATAATATATAATAAAAAATAAATGTTTCATATAAAATACATAAATTGTATTACTTAGTCATTTTTAACAATTTTAATAATTTTATTTATAAAAAAATCAGATCCCGGGATCGTGAACTTGTAATCCAGAAATTTTGATCCTGGATTGAATTCCCTACTTCCAATTATCTGTGCTTAAAAAATACATTTTTAAATTAATTTATATTTTTTAAACTAAGAATGCGCGTTTGTTGTGACATATGGAATAAACGGTGTGGCAATGCAAAGGGACTAAAATAAAAAAATCCTGTAAATTATTATAAATAAAAATGAGCAAAGTTGGATAGATAAGATTGCTTTAAAACTATTGTACAATAGATAGGTTCCTGAAATGAAATTGTTTTTAAAAAGTAAATGATTGCCACGGAAAGCAGTATTGTTAATAGATAATAGTATTTTTATCGAATTAAAAGCATATTAAAACGAACTACGGTCTTATAGTTTAAATGTTGAAAGCTTAATTTGACTAATGGACCAAAGTTTTATAGCTGTGTTATCAATGAAACGATGAGGAATATGATGGTTTGATCAATTTCTATATATAGAATAGCACAATCTTGGTAAAAAGTAAATCTAGTAACACTTGTTCGATCGTAGAAAAAGATTCTTGCTAACCCGGAAATATATATAATAGATATCTGAAATATGCCGATTAATGGAAACTTTAATATGCTTTAAAAATGTCGGTCAGAAAAACATCGATGAATAGTTTCATCGCGATTCAAATATTTTAATGATGCGGATATTGTTTCTATCGTCACTCAAACAGAAGAGGAAGGGAGTGATAGTGAAAATACAAATGTAAAATATACTAACAAGACAGAACTGACTTCTGTCGAAACTTCACTGGACTACATCGACTAAAGAGGATTCGAATTTAACAATACATATATTAGCTTTTAAAAAAAACCCACACTACTTTTCGAAAATTATTGGGAAATTTTCTAAAGTAATGTGAATCACAGATTTTCTTGGTAAATAAAAATATCTGTATTGTAAATATATATTATAAATACTTAAAACCAAATAATATATAAATTGATAGTTTGGATTATCAGTGCCTTTCTTCCCCAGCATAAGCCTAGATCAATGGTCGGCAAACTTATTAGCCAAAGAGCCAAATATGTACATTACAACGATTAAAAAAAAATGAGAGCCAAATCTATTTATTAATTTAGCAAACCTTTATTATAATTTTCCAAATCAATACAAAGACGTTCGAATTTAGAGCTCCATATTTCCTTGTTTTTTAAATCTGGTGCGAATGCCCGTGGATATTTGTGCCAGAGCCGCACTTAAGGGGCCAAAGAGCCGCATGCGGCTCCGGAGCCGCACTTTGCCGACCTCTGGCCTAGATAATCATGAGTATCTTTAGTCACAGTGATCTTTAACACAGTTTTAGATTCAATAGCAGATATAAGCGCAAGCCACTTAGTTTTACTATATATATACATCATTCAAACAATATTTGAATCTCACTGAAAGCTAATGAAATAATATATATATTTTTATTTTTTCATATACATATTTTTTCGCATCAACCCAATATAAGATATATAAATTATATGTTTTTTGTATGAGTAATTTAGTTTTGATAAATACAAATGTATCTTATCTAGCAAATTATCAAAATTAAAATAACTATGTTTTTTTCGTAATATAACAAAAAACAATAAAGTAAATTAATTGGAACATATATGTAGGTGATAATTTTACTCGATATACTTCCTATAAAAACACTTTTATTTGGCAGCAGTATTATATATAGTTTGAAAAGTGACATACAAGTGCCAGTACAAATTAGATATAGCAGTGACTTAAATTAGCCACCGCACTTAATTCGTTTATGCGTGATAAAAAAGTGAAACCTATTGAAATTGATCGACAAATAAAAGTTCAAAATAGTGATGCATGTCTTTCACTCCAGTAAGCACATATGGGTAGACTATTTTAAATATAGACAAGTTTCTGTGCCATTTTTTCAAAAATTGTTGCGAGGTGGTGGAACTGAAGAGCTAACTTCAAAAAATAGAAATGAAAATTGTGTCAGGCGTGGCTAGTTAAAAATGAGACTGAGAGTTATTTATTACACAGTTATAAAAATAAGAGTTTAACACTGTATAATAAATTATTTCAAAATATATACAACACGTCTATGGCCCCTTTAATAAACATTGCACCCCTATCTTCGCGCCGCTACAAATGGGTATTCAACTGTCCAAAGCAGTGCTTTAGTTTATCAGCTGTCAGACCTTTCAGTAGATCTGTCGTTTTCATATTCACCATCTGCACGATTAATCAATTGCAATTATCCATTTAGTCAATATTACGCCAATAATATCAAACTTTCTAATTGCGAATTTGTATATTTTTCATTATATTAGAAGCGAGATATTGGGATATTCTAAATGATCTATTATCGATTCGAACTCTGTTATTAGATTCCTTAGACTCGCTGTTTTTTTCGACTTGATAAAAATGGATAATAAAAATGGCTGGTAACTACAGCGAGATATTATCGAGGTATATTTTGTAAACAATGCTGGTGGAGAAGTGATGTCCTTTGGATGAACCACTGAAGTCTCATATTAGTTGTTGTTTGTTCTCGGTCTCGGTCTGGTTGATTAGCGTCTCGAACCAGTTGATCGTTTCTCCCGATGCGTGTGATCGCCTCTGATCCTCTCATCTCCAACGGCTTGATCGTCTGGCAATGTGACTAAGTGTCAGATCTTTTATACTCTTAATTCGAGTGGTCTTCTTACGAATCACAGATGCATAAAATTTGTTGTTCAATTGCATCACTTGCATATTCGACCAATTAAATATGCTCACGCCTTGAATATTAATTAATAAAAGGTCATTAATGCTTTGGGGTAAATTACAACAGTGGTACGTAAGTGTTATCTTATTGTTATAGCCTTTTATCAAAATGCGTTGGTATCTCCTTTTCATAAGTGCAAAATTGCCGTTTGTATGACCTTAACGTAAATTGCGCAACTGGGTGGAACTCTCATAAAACTATTATTTTTAATTAATGTATAAAATAGTTCACGTTATGTAACAAAAAAATATAAACTGTAATGTCAGTGAAATTATGTATATAACGCGTCTCTCATAGTTGGAAAAAATAATAGAAACGACAAAAAAAATCTGGAATATATAAATTAAGTAAAGTTATTTTGTAGCTCGAAAAATAAACAACATATTTTAAACGAAATATTATAAAATCAGAGATTATTGTATAGAGCTTATACGACAAGCAGTTATAAATTGTCACGTTTGTCACGTAAATATTAAAAGTAACGTTAAATCATATTTGGACAATGGAATGAGCGTTTCGCTTTATACATACAAACATCCAACCAGAATCTGGGGGTATATATGGTAACCAGACCAATATGTAGTACAAAAAAACAAATTTACTTTATAATTTATACATCCAGTCAAATACGCATAAGGCACACATTCTAAATAATAAAACATCTCTTAAACTCCTTTAAAATGATGTACATATACGAGATCATAAAACTTTCACTCGTGTTTGTGAGCGTCAGATTTTTTTTAAAAACATACATATTTTTAAACTGATCTAACTCAAATGTATATTATTTTTATTTATTGTACTAAATGTCTATGCAATGTAGAATATATTATATAAATACAGACCAAGCTACATCATCCTAAGTATTACTATTGTAATGTCAAATACGAACAAAGAAGATGGGTGTAATAAAATAACTTACTTTTATTACACCCAGAAGTAAAGCATTTTTTTTAAATCAACTGGCATAGTCTTTTAAAAATACCAATATAATATATGGTATTGAAAGCCTTACACGCAATTAGTAAATGATTGAATTTATTGTGTAACATATGTGAAAGGTAAAAAGCGTAACCTTACAGTCGAATTATTACCAATAACTATTTATTATGTAAACCTATTGTATATTTTATTCGAATTTAAAATATTTTATTACCCAATTTGCACTAAATAGATGGTAGTTAAAAGCGAATAAGTTTGGAGCACTTTGATGAAAAATCCAGACGCTCTTTATTTATATTAATTCACTCATAAGTGGTCTTAATAACTTTTAATATTTACCCTTCTTGTATAACGCATGTTTAAAAAAACTAAGTTGGGTGTGAAATATTAAATATAATTTTTGATACGAGTGTTCGCACCAGACGTACGCTGTCTAAAAATATTTTCATTCATGAATGTTGGTTGCATTCGCTGTTGATTTTTCATTTACGTCCAGACACACATGTGCATTTGTAATGATATGCACAACGTCGACACATTAGTCTTATTATTAATAACAAATAGGTCAAGGAAATGAGGGGAAATTTCGAGATGCATCCGCTGTCGAGAAAAGCGTTGCAATAGACGCCATATGATGAAAATGGGTTATTAGAACGTAACATACATCACAAAACGTTCAAAAATCGTCTCGTTGAACATCTCAAGATTATTTATCGCACGTGAATAATTATATTGGAGACCCTGTGTCATCGCGTGCTTCTCAAAATATTCAGACGCTGTGGTTATTTTCGGTACACGGACATTTATGTAAGAAAAACGTCAGTTTTATCGCGTCATTAAGCCACATGGTAAAAACTAGTGATATTTGCATAAGGTGATAGATAAATAAACACGTTTTAATGAATTATGAAAAATTGCGTGTTATGATTACGATATAATATGTTTTCTTTACTCAGCCGAGAAAGATCCGTGTCTAATTTTGCGTATTGCAAATTTTATATTACCAGCATAGTATCAGCTGAAAAATCATTGGAATCTGAATCTATTTTAAAATTGTATATATTAAAATAATATTACTTATAATAAACAACACATTTCACTTATTGAGACAAAAAACGCGGTAAGTTATGGTATGTTTTAGGACAGCTTTATTGCTTTTAGAATTTAATAAATTGAAAGGAATGTGCCATATACAAAACAAAAAAAAATCTTACGTCTCAACAACAATTATTTCTAAAAGTGACTTCCCATAGTCAAAGAAAATTGTGTGTTAGTAAATTTAAATTATAAATAAAGCAAATCCATTTACTGACGATGAATTTGTGAAAGAATTTCTGGAAAGCGTAGCAAAAAAATAGTCTTATTCTATAGCTTTGGATGAAGCACTGATGTTACAGATAGCTTAGCTTATTGTGAGGAATTGAATTTAATATTAAGAATTAGCTTTCAAAATTATACTAAAAAGTCTGTTTTTTTACAGGTTTGTATGAAGCAGAAAAAATAACATTAGCAAGATTTCGCTTAATCATTACATATTTGATACAGTTACTGATGGTTGAATAAAATACTAGCTAAATTCCAAAAAAGACCGGTGATTTCCATTTCATAAAGAATCACTACATTCTAGACTATTTACTTTACATAGCTGTACTGTACTTTTCAGTTAGGTGGTTAAGTTATGAAGTTTAAAGGTAAACTAGCATTTTAATTTCAATAAGGCTGATTTAACATATTATATATAGTTAATATCACTGCTTATTTAAAGAAACTTGTGATTATATGTTTTTCAGACCTCATCAGTATTTAAAATTAAACTGAAGTTGTGACTATCTGATAGATAATAACAGTAACTTAATTCACTTTGAAACACTGATTGGATAAATCCACGCTAACATAAAAAAATGCTGTTTCAATTGCTATTTCATCGCATGACTAAAAGTACATTTTAAAATTTCAGAAATCTGCATTTCAGTATATTTGTTAATATATTCTCAATTGACATATACGCGTTACCTGCGAACTTACAAATATTATAAATAGATTTGAAAGCAAATATGTAATCTTAAGATGTATTTATTAAAGTGTCTTTATTGGACTTTCATAAGTTTAAAACTGCATAATGTAAAATACCCTATGCATATTTATGACTCTTTTGGAAAACACGTTTACTTATTCCTATATGAAGTACGCAAAAAATAAAATAAAATAAAACATTTTAATAAGCATCATTAAATTACTATTTGGAACGCTACATCCTTTAACAAACCAGATTTTTAATGCAATTGTTGGAGGTCTATCGATCGTTAAAGTTGTTCAAACGACCATTTTGAACTTATAAAAAGGAAATAGCAACTCATTTTGACAAAAGGCTTAAAACTCATAAGATAATCTTAAATACAATTGTGACAATGGTGATAACACCTCGTTGTTAGCATCCAATGGTTCGGTAAGCACCATAAAAACGAAGTTTTGACACTTTGTGCGTAAAAGATGTACTTAAACAAAATTAATTAAATCTACAATTAAATATTAATTAGCATTTCACAATAAATTTTTTAATACATAATAAGTCACTAAAACTAATTTTGATTTGCACAGAAAATAATGTGTGCTTAATACTATGTTACACATAAACTATTTATTTACACATTTCACAAAATAAAGATGTGTTAAATTTATTGAAATTAAATAAATTGCCCTCTATAAATTATATTAAATGATAAAATTTATAGTCATTTTTATCTAATCTTTTCTTAAATGAATTTTATATGAATTGTTTTTGACAATATTTATGTACAATTTACAAAATAAATTGAACAATTTAAATATTATTTTTTTCGTTGAAAACATACAAAATATTCTCTATTAGCTGAAATAGCTCATAATAAAAAACTTTCAATACTTAATATGTATGACCTAGCTCAATATTCATCCGTGAGCTTCTGAAAATCTAGGTAAATTGATCGAAATTATAATTTATAATAATCACTAATTCCGATCTCCCAGATACAATAGAAATTAAAAAACACTAAAGTTCATATGGAATTTGAGCCCAAGTCTTTCAGGTTAATAGTCAGTGCTGGTCATCATCACATTATGTAAAAAATAACACGTTAATTTCATAACAATTAGTCTTAGTATTTTTTTAAATAATATTTACAACATATATATTTATTGAAGAATATTAATTTCCCAAGCAAATTTAACAAGCCTTAGTTCTTTTGAAGACGTTGTTATGGAACAACATTGTTGGCAATATGACAAAATGATTAATGAGATTTTGAATGTCAACTATTATTTAGATATATATTTGTAGCTACAGAGGGCGTTGACTTTAACAAAAATATTTTTTATTTTTCAACTAAAATAATACTGTTTAAAATGTGTCGAATCGGCAGAATATAATATAAGGCAATAAACGACAAGTATCAATGAATAAGGTAATTTCATTGATTACTATATTTAATCATTTATATCACCTAATATACAATTGTAAAAGTCAACAATAGACACATTCAAAACATACTTAAAAGTTTTCTTAATTTTTTCAGAAAACCCGTTAAATATTCCTAATTCTATAGCTTTTTCAGTCTGTTTTATATAATAGTAATAAGAGAAACAATGCAAATTATTAGATTCCAATATAGATAATTCTGACTTAATAATCATATATTTTGGGTACACACCATACTGTTTGTTTCATACATACATAAAAAAAATGAATTTATTTCTGGCACGGATAATCTGCACTCGGATAATCGAGAGTACACTGTATTAAATACACAAATGTATTTATTTTAGCATTATTTAAAGCTACTGTAATTACCTTTTGATGTGCTAGGCGCATTAGTGTTAAGCCTTGTACATTTAGTAGTTCAATAAATAAATAAATTAGAATAGCATAAGTAGCTTCCAGTCAATTCAACACATCCGCTTTTCTCTCGAATATTTACATTATATTCTTCTCTAGACAATTCTTGGAAAGCTCAGCTGTGTATTTTCCAACGTAGTCTCAAGGTTAGATGTAACCTTGGTCTGGATTTCTGGTTTACGGTTTAGCGACGCCTCGGAGACAATGGGCGTCGTGCATTGGCGCGAAAAAGTGGCCAAGTTAGTGCCTTAAGACACCCGTGGGCATCATTGACGTCACGAGCAGAAATACGCAAAGGATTCGCCACACTCGTGACGATAATAGATTCAGCCGAAATTGGCCACGGTATCGCTAGAATCGCTTTTTGAACATTTTAGCGAAAAGTGGCCGAACGACATTGCGGATCTGAGCTTTTTCGAAGAAGTCCGGAAAAAATATCCTCAGAACAGCGGCAGCAAAATGACGAAATAGTATTTCAAATATGTACAAACTTAACTATATTTGAATTCAAAATGAGCTGCGAAATCAGCTACGTTTCAGTAGGAAGCTGTTGTTCTAGACTAGGTTTGTGTTAGGGGGATTTCTCAAGCTATAACAACGTTCTGGTTAAGACGTCGACGCTTGAGAACGATCAATTGAGCTTTTCAGTACGCTTGCCAGTCACAAGGATTTGGTTGGACTGTCTGAACGTACAGTTCATGTGAGATCACGAATAAAACTAAAATTATTTTGAGCAACTATTTTTTATGTATATTTTACCCTTGAATAAAAATAAAACAACTGAGATCATGATTTTTTTGAGGCAGTATTTAATTTGTATAATCATTTTAATTCCATTGACTATAAAAGTAATAATTATTAATAGATTTAAATTTATTGTAAATAAAATATATATTTACTATAATGACAATGAATAATCAAATATAAATTAAGTCGAAAATTATGTCACGTTAATAAAATACATTTAGATAATCAAAAAACGAATCTCATATGTTGCCACATTCATCTCAAAGTGGAAAACTTTAATTTTATACCGACTTTAGTCGAATGCATCGATGAAAATGCTATTACGAGTAGAGGAAAATTACGTACAACGCATGCAACATCCACTGTCAAAACAAAGAGGGCGTATTTATATTTACAAACGGCCGTCGTAAATATTATTTCTGACTAATCGAATTTGCAAATTCGTTTAGTTGCTCGTGTAGCGCTTGTGTGTTTAGAGCTTTATTGTGTTGGAACCCGTAATGCTTTCGTGTAAATATGTAAACAGCTTGCAAGGAAAGCTTTAACTCTGTCATTAGCTTAAACTCGTAAAACGTTTAAAATGTTACGGTAGTTGTTGGGTGAAATATTACAGTAAAAATTGCTGTTTAAATTTTATTAACATGAAAAGTTCTGAAAATGTATACATATATGTGTATATGTACATTTTATTAATTCTAACATATGATATTTTATATACATGTGTAAATTAATCCTAATGTACTCATCACACTACCCCTCGCAAGCAAATATTATTTTTATGTAAAAAAATAAAATAATATGCATGTATTATCTACGTACATAAAACACATATTTTTATATGTTGGTGAAATTGTAATTCTCTTGAAATATGACACCCAAATCAGTTGCCATTTTATAAAAAAGTTAAAGTGGTATTTTTGCATTAGAATATGTCATGGAATGTCATTTTTTAACGCTAAATGGTAAGCAGATGACTACGCACATAGATTTTTATCAAATTGAAGTGATTTAAAATACTTAACTAAAGCTATTTTAATGTCTTTGGCGAGAACGAATAAATGTATTAATATCAATAATATACATAGTAAACATTAATGGGCAAGGATTAGAACCTTGAGAAATTTCCGATGTGACAATCTATTGTTTTGCTTATATTG
Source organism: Plectrocnemia conspersa (assembly GCF_051122295.1). NCBI lineage: Eukaryota > Metazoa > Arthropoda > Insecta > Trichoptera > Polycentropodidae > Plectrocnemia > Plectrocnemia conspersa. The sequence goes on from NW_028277173.1 coordinate 12,876,049, forward strand.
AACATATTGTCGACAATTTTAAAATTAAGATTTTGAGGGGACACTCAAAGCAATCCATTTTTTTAAGGATTAGATCATGACAAAATGTAGCAAAAATTAATTTAGAATTAAAATAAAGTAGAAGACTAGTGGAGAAGAAATATGATTCGATTTTGATATTTTTATTTAAAGAGGTAAAAAAATTACAATGAAAAAGCTTTTAGCACTTATGTAAAAATATGTAATTCTATTAGTGAACCTAGTTCTTTAATTGTATAAAGAGTAGTGATAAAATCGTATGAGTATTTCAAGATCAACTTCATACATACATAATATTTATCCGAGGGTGAGTCAAATGAAAACTTTATGATACAACACTTAAACACCGTGCCTTTGTCTTGTAAGTTGACAATATTGTTACTATTGATTAAAGTATAGTGTCCTGTGGCTAGCAGCACGGTTCTAATGAACTACGTGACATCATACGAGTATAGGCGAACTAAGGAACGAATTTATAAATGCTGCCGAAACCAAGTTGATAAATATGAGTTAATTTATTTTAATGCAGTAATTGTTTCAGTCTACCCTACAGAAATATTAACAGAAAACTAATGAGTCTAAGTGAGCTTTCCTTTTTTAGAAGTTCATTAACAACCTTCCAATTAGATGGAAAATATCCTAGTACAGCGTTAAAAATAAATTAAATAAACCTATTAGAACTGTTTTAGTAATTAATATCAGAAAAAAGTCGTTAAGTAAATTACTTCTTAATAGTTTGAAGAGTATAAATCAAAGGCCGATATTTACTTCACGTTCAATTATTATTGTGAAATTCATAAAATAACCCTTTAAACCAGGGGTGGCCAGCCCAAATGATCTTGCGGGTCACTTTGGAAATGCATCATAACTCCGCGGGCCATATATCAAATTATATATCCCCATATTATATTTAGATATTGGCGATTACAAAATAAATATATTTTATAAAAGTGTGATGAATTTCACGCGCCGGAAAAATGTTCAAGGCGAGCCGCATGCGGCCCGCGGGCCACGGGTTGGCCACCCCAACTTGAAAGTTTTTGAACAAATCACTAAAAGCTTTAAATTTATATCATGACCAGAAGCTTTATTTGTATCACTTTTGACTTAACAATATTGATAACAACTATTTGATAAAGAAAGCATTATCAAAAACATTTGTATTTCAACAGAAAAGAGTAGTCAATGTTTTGCAAATATAGCTTTTTCTTGTTGCGTGAATATTTTCTATTCATGAAAAATTTGTAGAATAGATATTTCTAGTTGTTTAAGTTATAGTTATGTCTATAGTAAGTGGAAAATTTTTCTGAATACCACTACATTATTATATAAAAATAATGCACGTGCCGCAAGAGCCGGATTCGGCTCGAGGGCCGCGCTTTGCTGACTCCTGGCCTATTCGAATGAAGATTCTTTGAATATTTTTATTCCAGTTCATTGAAATATATCTGGCATTACGTGGCGATGCGAAAATTCTTTGCGATAATATCAAATAGTGTTACAATAATATAAAAGGACGCGCCGGCGTTACGCCTGACCGTTCACATATAACTCCAACTGTCACCGCTGCGTTTCTTGGTCACTTCTCTCGGCCAGGAGTGAGCTTTCCACAACATTGAGTCACCTCAGCTGGTTTATTTCGGTCATGTTCATATCCCGCGGCAGCCGCGCACCGTCCCTAGCGTGTCACAACATTCGCAGTTGCCACATTTCAATTTTTGAACCACTGTCAAATAACAATATTCTCACTGTTCAAATTCCGAATTTTTTAATCTATCGACGTCGAGTGCAAGATTCGCAAGGAATTCCGTGAAAATAGGCTAATTCCTGAAAAAAATAGCGCGCGGAATCCGGACGTGTACTAATAAAAATTCTCGATAGTGAAAGAAAAAGCTCAAAATATACGGCTTGAATTGAGCAACGCCGCCACTTATTTAATAACGAGTCGGAAAAATTCGGAGGGAGGTCAAACCGCGGGTTATTGACGAAAGAACGCACAAATCACGTCTAAATTTAACGTTTTTTTATTTTCAAACATACACATGCTGTTCAAAAAGTTTCCGAACTTTTAAAAACGCACATCAGTGCGATGTCATAGCGATTATAGTGCGACATATTAATGAACAATCGAAATCCGAGAACTAAAATATTCTCTCGCGCTTATATTTTTTGACAATTTTATGACAAAAAACATCGGGTTATATTTTATTTTTACTCGACTATTTAAAAAAATTCTTTCCTTTTAGAATACCTTGATTGTTACTTAATAGATCATGAAAATATTTCTTTCACAAAAAGTTGTTTAAAAGAGAGTGAAAACATCTCAATATGTGAAATTCTACAAAGGTTTTGCTTTAATCATAATTAATCAGAACGCATATGGCCAATCTGTATTTTTCAATGCTAAATGAAAAGAATATGAATCGATACTTTGAATCCCAGTACAAAGAAAAATTCCTTAGGAATGTGAATATTTACTGTCTGATTTTCTTGAGAGCACTTGCTAACATGCTCTGATAAACTCAGTTCTGTTTACATATTAATGTAATCAAGAATCGTCACGCGTTGCTCTACTATTCGTGCCGAATTCTAGTGCTTTTACTCAGAAACAAGTAATTGTGGTACACCGTTTTGACAAATATGAAAATTTAAACACGCTGTTAAGTTTTCCAACTTCTGAATGGAAAATATATAGTAATAAGTTATTAGGGGAGGATTTTATAAGAAAAGTGATACTGACTATCGAAAATCAAATATGTTCTCTGTCCCGACAACAAAATCTGTTTTTCGTGCATATATAAATCCTGAATGACTTAATGGTTTTGTCTTATGTAGACGGTATATACGATTTATTATTGTATTTTTTCAATATAATTTATTTTTATTTATTAACATGTTACTCCAATGCATCACAAAGGTAAAAAACGAACACAATAATATTTATCACGATTAAAACATGGCTGTGTATGTGCGATCTTTTAAACGCCTATTTAAAAAAGTTAATTTAAAAATTCATTGAATGCAACGGAGACAATGATAATATCCAAAAAGTTCAGAAACATTTTGAACGGTCTATTTACATGGAGCGCGAGCTTTTAAAAACTTCGGCACGATTTTTGCGACAATTTTATTCACACAACATAATAACGCGTATCGATTTCGTTACGATTTGCACATAAATTTTACATCGCGCGATGAAAAGAGTCGATGATTTATTACCGGGTTAATTGACCCATCAGTTTCGAGTGTTATTTTACTCGGTCAAGAATACTCGGGAATGGAACGCGGGGCATATGAATCACTTTTAACACTCAATATATTAATATTAAAAAGATCATTTCGTCACGCTCAAATTGATGATCTCTCTAGAAGCCATTTGTTAATTTATTAATATTCATAAATATGGAAATGGGTCGACTTAAAAATATAAATAAATATAATGAATAGCTCACTTTAAATCTCTGCACGTTGAAGGGAACGCCGTCCAAGGAAGCGTCTGTCGATATCCTCTCGGAGCTGCCTCTCAACAGCTCAGCTAGAAGTTCTGCACTCGCCTCAGGTTTTCTCTTAGGCTCGCCGCTTTGTCTGGATGCGAATCCTTCCAATTTGGAAGGACTAGAAGTAGTCCTCTGATGGAACACTGTCACTTTGTTTACGGCGTCCGACGCCGAGGTCGCGGGATTCGGCGCCGAATACGGTATGTTAGCACTCACTTTACGTTTGGGAGAAGAACGTATGACCGATTTAGGGTCACCGAGACCCAGACCGAACGAACTTTTCAACTGTGTGTCATCCAGAGATAAATTTCCGGCACCCCTAGTCCTGGTAACGGCGCACCTGGGCTCGGACGCTCCCACTGAACTGGTCGTAGAATTCAAGGAAGTGCGACTGGAACTCACGTTGGGGCTGATCGACCGCTGAGGAGGTGCGGCTACCAGTTCATCTAAGAACTTCAACTCTTCGTCGTGTTTCGATAGCTTACCCACTTCGGGCTTCTTCATCTCTGCTTCTAACATCTGTCCGTACGGTCCTCTAAGAGGACGCTTCGAATAACGCCTAGGAACGTGAGAGCATCTTTCTTTGCGACATCTAGATTCTCCATCCGAGAAATCTGAAGGATTAAACGGCGACGGAGAAGCTGTCCTGTCTCTAATCGGGGTCGACGGCCCACCCGCTTCGCTCTCCCCCTCCGACAGCGAGTCCGTCCTCACGATAGGTCTACATTTTCCGTCACAGAGCTTAGCGGGACCGAAGTCTTCTTTTTCTTCTGAACTTTGGTACACCAACGCGGGTCTTGAATCCCACCTCGGTCGCGTCAAGGGTTTCGGCCACGGGACGGCCGCACAATCTTCGCCGTCAGGACTCAGAGATTCGTCTTGGGGAGCGTTCCACACGAAAGCCGCATCCAATCCGTCGCGGCGCGGCGCGCTCGAGTCGCTCGACGCTGGAGTAGCTTCGAAGTCTAGCGCGTCAACAGACTCGGGCAGAATCGACCCACCTGTCTCGTCTCTGATGGGCCACTTTGCGATATATATGCCTTTCCTCCTCTTGGACTTGTCTGAGATGCGCCGTCTCTCCTCAGAAGGCGGTGGAGGCGGTCTGCTTGGGTTTTGAACCGTGGCCAGCAGATTCTCCACCTGCTCACTCGTGATAGTCTCGTCGTCTGGTCCCTCCGACACTTCTGGGGATCGGTCTTCAGTGTCGCCGCACGAGCGGCGCTTTGGAGGTTCGCCGGACCACACTCTCACGGAGCACTCATAGACCGGCACGGGAATAGGGGCCAGAGTTTCAAACGATTCGTCGTCGACAGTTTCTATCGAAGCGTCTATCTCGGGTTCACCGCACCCCGCGCGGTTTTTCTGCTCTACGGGTAACGGGAATTCGAAAGGACAGAGGCGTTCTAGCGCATCCTCTGTAGGGGAGGCGGCATCGCTGTGAGCCCGCGCACTGTCAGCCAGAGAAGGATCACTCTCTTCTCTTGTTTCTCGGAGAGTTTCGCTCTCCGGTATATGCTGGAGACTCTTTCTGCCTTCGTAGAGTTCGGGGTCGGCGCCTGGGCTGCGACCTGGTAGTGGGTGAGTTAGCGATCTAGTGCCAGAGTGTTTGTCCCGTCCTAGAGGAACTCCTTCGTCGGAACCTACGGCTGAGTCTACGGACGGAGTAGAACTGAGGTCTTTCTGGTCGGATTCACACTGGCGGATGCGTTGTCTGGTGTATTTACCGTCAATAGCGTCGAAGTCTACCTGCGAGAAAGATGCGCTGCGAAAGGGTACGGTGCGGTGCGCGTATGAGTGAGCAGGGTCAGCGCACACCGGCGGTGTCTTGGAGAGACGATGATGCCTGGGAGGCGGCAGAGGCGGTGGAGGGGTCGGGGCGTCGAGAGGCGGCGCTCTGCCCATGAGCCTCTCGGTGAGCTCTCGCAAGCGCTCCGCCTTGTGGGAGCGCGGGCGGTCGGCGGAGGCGGCGCGTCCGCCGAGGCGGAAGCGCTGCAGTCGGTCCAGCGCGGCCGGCGTCGGAGCTGGCGGCGGCGTCGTCGACGCGGCTGGCCGTCGTCCGCGACAGCAGGCGGCGCGAGACTGTCCGCAGCAAGCGACGAGCGCCCGGCCGGCTCCGCCGCTATATTTAGCGGACGACAGTCGCACGCCGTACCGCACGCCGCCCACGGATACGAACGCTCCGGCCCTACAACAAGAACACCCTCAACATCTAGTCACCACACTTTTTTGCTTCGCCATCTCACCTGATGGCATATAACAGGGGTCCCCAAAAATTTTAATGTGTGCGTCGTATTGAGCTATACTATAGAAGACTATTATATCGTATTAACTATTATTATCTCAAAGAACCCACAATATAAAATTAACTTAACATATTATCCACATTATTAACAAATATTTACAAATTATTACGCGCAGGCAAAAATTACAAAAAATATAGTTTGGTGACCCTTGAAATATATTATTTAAATTAATATAAAAAAATACACAATTATTTTATTATATTTGTTCATCATTCTAATAACAGTGCTCATAAAAATATATTCAGCCCATACATACTCATTTTTGATACATAAATACGTTTTAAAATGTGTACAAGTAAGGTGTGCAAACGAGCGGCAGCGAGTGAGTGTTGGTTAAAATAGTGAACACCCCATGAATAACTTTCTGCAACGAATATACTTCACAACATTAATTTATAATTGTATATAAATAATGAAAATGTTTCAACAAATCTACTATTATATTACACACATATTCGAATCACTCATGGTTGCAATAAAAACGTATGTGAGATAGGTTCCTAAAATGAAACAGATATCTGTCTATACTTATTTCGAAATATTTTGGACCTAACCTAATGAAAGTTCAAAAACTATAATTAATTTTGGAACTTTCATTAGGTTAGGTTTGGGTTTCAACAGAAAATGGACGTTTCTCAACTGTCAAATAATTTTATGACATTTTAGAACAGCATATAATTTCACTAGCACGTATTAGCTAAATTACATTTTCGCTAGTAGAAATATATATCTACTGGTGTAAATGTATATTAACTAAAACCATGTTTGGGATAGATTTTTTAGATTTTTTTAAGGATAACCCAAGAATTTCTAGTTTTAGTCTAGTCTTTTTCAGCTTTTTCAAGGCTGAAGAAGGGCAAAAGTTGGCTAGTCAGTGATCGTTTTTTTCAATATTTCGATTTCATTAAAATTCATAGTATTTCATTACATTTTTATGAAATAGTTGAAGCATTTATTAATTTTACAATGCCTTCAGAAGTTGTTCCAGTTTAGTTGATTTTAGACGGGCAATATTCGCACACAATAAATATAGATGTTATTGAATTGTCTCTACAAAACCATGTAGCAATGGTTTGTTTGCCACCATACTCGACTCATAAAATGCAATTGTTGGATATTAGATATATTATGCGCAAGACATTAAAAATTGGTTAAGAAATAACCCAGGTCGAGTTATTGCTATTCACAAAATTTGCGAGTGATTTTATAACTTAACTTCACAGAAATGATATCACCGCTTTATTTGCGGACGATACGACTATTTTATGTTTTTATAAAAATCTCTATCGAGCAGTAGATAGATTGTAAAATGGTTCGATAAATGGCTAGTCACGGCAAATATCAATAAAAGCGTTGCAGTAATGTTTTCTTGTAGAAGAAAAAAATTCTTCGCAGTTGATAAATTAGTAAAGATTAAAATGTATAGCAATTTTCTAGACTGGCAAAATACGGCATAGAGTTAGGTCCACCTTAGATCTAAACTTTCATAGAAATCTCATATAGATAAACTTATTCTAAAAACTAAAACAATAAGAGCAAAACTATGTCGTAAAAGTAAATTAAATATAAACAAATTACTTATCTTTAAATCCATAATTAGACCTGCATTTTCGCACGCTTCCTTGGTTTGGGGATGCATAATTAATACTCGTAAGTACCCGATAAAATATTTCGTTAAGAATCGCAGCAAATACTCCATGGTTTATCCGCATCTCGATATTACACCGTGATTTAAAAATAGATACCCCAACTGAACACTTCAATAAATTAAATGTAAAACACAGTGAGAGAATTAAAACTTATAAAAACGTATTTATAAAAATTATACGATATTAAAAAATATGCTAAAATAGATACTAGTTAATGTATGTGTATATAATATACGTAAAAATATATATTATGTGTTTTTATATAAAAAATAAACAATTGAACAAATTAATAATATTTAAAAAAAAATGAAAGTACCTTAATTATATATTAGTGCACTCTTGATGCATGAACAATTTTGATACTTAATTCATATTTAAAAAAAAAATATAGTAGACATCTGGAACTTCTGGTTATTGGCAGTAAAACCAAGGGCATTCGAGAGAACTAAAATTAAAAAATCACTGTTGATTATAACAGCTAGATTGAAAGATCTTTGTAGATTAGTTCTAAACAAAATGGGTTCTGAAGTGAGAGAATTTTTAAAAAGAAAGGGGTTGCCAGTGGGTCTTTTTAAAAATTAAGGATAAGGTTAAGGTGTAACCCCAGATTTATTGGATTCTGGTGAATCTAGGGCTTTGAAAATTCTGACAAATATAACGAGTTTCAAACTATAAAGGTTTCAATTTATGAATGCTGCATAAATTGTTTTTTATATAAATTAACCTAATGAGTCACACCATGCCACTGACTTCTGTAAATTAACCAATATATATATTAATAAAATACGGTTGTGTAATTCATACTGATATTCTAAATTCGTTAAAATATTTTCTATAACAAAGATTCCTAGTAGATAATTTATTGTAAATATATAAACTAATAGTCTGTATTACAAATAAATTTGTGCGTATATTGAAACGAAATTCGTGTTTTTTAATTATTTGTGTCCCCTTTGACATTTAATAGTCTGAATAAACACTAGTTGTAAACGTAAGTTTCACGAGCAAATATTTGATTTATTACTAACGGAAATACCCGGTGTTGCTAGATTTTATATTATTCGAAACTAGGATACATCACACATAGACTACGACATAGTATATTCCTTAAATAATATTTTAATGCACATAAACAATGATTAATACAACTTAATCATTTGAAATGCTTGCAGGACTGAAATAAAAAATTTAATTGAGAAGAAATAAGCAGATCATTGCTTTTAATACATTTTTTACAAAAGCCTAACCATGTTGCTAATAAAAATCATTTAGAGAATTCCTCCAAAAAAAATGTATTTGAAATATGGAGAAAAATTATTAGAACGTATTTTTATCCAGTGAAGATAGTTCAGATATCGCAGTAATTGAAGATAATGAATACGCTGGATGAGTAATTAAATAGTCAAATCACGAACAACCATAAGATTTCTCTATTTTAAAAGAAAAAACTAAATGAGTTTATGATTTTCCAATCAACTGGACAATGGACGCGAAATTTTTTTATTTATATAAATCATTGCTGACAATAAAACATCGACAGAAAACGAGCGAGTATTCATAATAGCAGAAATATTTATCATAAAAATTGCAAACACAGGCTATTTAATTTAGCTTTAAATTCATTAGTATTTCTAATAGCTTAATTTTCTCAGCAAAAATAAAATATTTATTTATATTTTTTGTGGGTGATTGTATATTATATATTTCCTTAAAAAAATGTATTAAAAAATACGCCTTTTTATCTAAATTTGTTTTAGCAAATTACCGTGTTGGCATTTTTAACACTTAATACCTTTATACATATAAATATTTATCATAAAAGTCCTATAATTTTATTGATAAGCAAACAAAAGTCTTGAGTCCCGAGACTTTGACATAGTCGAGACTTCAGAATCTCTATTGTGGACGCGTACTAACAAGCTGCAAAACACAAGATTTATTAATAATTTATTTGCTTAAGCGGTCCATTTAATACATATTTAAAGGTTCTAAAATTAATTTTACCCTTGCAAGTCTTACCATATAGATTACCTCAAATAAGGTGAAAAAAATTGAGGTATTAAAGATTAAATAAACATCAATAAAATTTTACATATTATTTCTGAAACTAAAATATGTATGAATGCACTTAGAAGGACTTATTGACGACAGATACAGTTTTTTTGTTTTTTGAGAAAATCGTATATAAGTCAAAGTCAAAGCAATTGAATATATATCATTTTTCAACTATAAGGACGATATTATTAAAAATGTTTACTAGAATGGGAGTATTATATAACTTTCTGTTAAGAAATGCAAAAATATTGGCTAAAGATTTAAACATAAAAATAATAGACGAAATAAGATTTTCGTTGCGTAATATTTATATACAAAAAGTGCTAAATATGATATCTAATTCACCTGTTTAGATTATTCCACAGATCGAACGACGCTCGCGTTTATTTATATTGGTCGTGATGATGTTTTTTCTGCCATAAGGAATTTTTATGAATCGGCCGGCAAAATCTTGGACTGTCATCGTATTATGCGCAAACTATTAATACGTCACTAGTGAAGATATTACGACTTGTAAAAATAAACCGTCCCAGTGTCGAATTTAGAATTGCCACCAAATTCTTAGACTAGGAAATATGAAATATCCTACACTCTGAACGCGCATGAATGAATCCCGCCTTAAATCTAGCGAATGTATTAAATCGAGACTACTATTAATAAGATATTTCGCATCTTACTGCATATATTTTTTTCACCGGTAAAATCAAAGGCGTAGCTTCGATTTTCCGATAACTAATGTATAATAGATTATTTCCAAATGCTATTCAGAATTTTTGAAATAATAATATTAAAATAAAATCTAATAGGCAGTATCTATGCATGTATGAACATATATTTTATATTTTTCAGATATGCATACAAAATTATACAAATTATACATATATAGGGCTACACCACTGGTTTATTTTGGAGTTAATCTTATTTTAATCTACCGTTTTGACTTAAAAATACTTAAGGAAAATATACGACGTTTTATTATTGAATATTCGCGACCAAGTTTTTATTAAAACTTTTATATATAGAAATCTATAGTTATCTCTTAATGTTTTTCAACAAAGCTAGATCATTTTTAACTTTGTTTACTAATACAAAAAAAATAGTAAATTACATATTTTTATTTTTAATTATAAGCATTTCATTTTAACAATGACACATTTCTTAACTACTATGTTACACAGTTCCTTTACAATCTTAATACCGATTCATATTTAACTACTTAAACTAGACTGCATTTTATTAAGATTAGAAATATATGTATATAAGTCATAAGTTATTCTCAAATAGATGCACAAAAGAATATTTTATTCACAAAAAAAATAAAATAAAACGATTTATAATAATAATCTACATACTGAATTATTAATATTTACTACAGTACAAGATCAATTAATCTGCCTACAAGTTATACTGTCATTTGACATTTTCGAAATGCACTCATCCCTCGATTTGCGCAATAATCACCTTCCAGGAAATATCGCGTAAATCGTAAACGAATTTTTTAATAAAACGATCGAGTATTCACGTTTATTTTACATTTCTTCAAAATATAATGTAAACGAGCAAAATCTTCAGTGATGCGCGTGCACTCCAAAAGCAACTCAGGACACACTGCATGGGCAGTGGCAGAGGTTCCATATGTAAGTCAAGTACAAGAAGTGGGAGTAAGTTATTAACTCATGCGTTTATACACTGCCGCACTACAAGTGTGAAATCATAAATGTTTAATTTAGAGTTTTAAAAAACTGTTTTTTCTTAACCGCGTTTATCGAGGGATAAGTTTATACAGTAAAAGTATTCAAAATGAACTATCAAATGAATGCATTATATGCATCCAATCTTAATCAATCGCCAGACTACTTTGAAACTATGCAATTAACTCTTTTAATGGCATCTATATATTTTTGTCACACTAACAGTATTGATTTATTATATAATTCACACACGAGTACAAGATAGCAAATGTCAACAAAGGATCACACAAACAAGAATTACATATTTGGCCAGACATAATGCATTTGGGTAACTGATGATTTTGTGAGGAAAAATGCCTTTTACGCCATCCGACGTAAATTACTAAATATCTTTGAACAAACTAAAATACTTTCATATTTATTTTTGTCACGCGATTAACAGGAAAAAAATCCGGTGCAAAAACGTTTTCAATATGTGAGATGTGAATTATATTGTTTGTCAAAAGCAAAGAAATTCCGCCCGAAGCTCAAGCACTAATATTTCACATATAAAGTGTTTACGCAGACATTTGTTATGATAAAAATATTTTTGTTATTAACTAATTTTTCAAGTTGAATAATATTATTTCGAAATGGAAAACGCAGATATTCTATTACCGCTTAAATCAGCTACAATTGCTCCATTGGAACGTAGAAGACACCGAGTAATGAAAATTGTATTTAATTAAAGTAGAAATACCACGTCAGAGTAAGCACTTCTGCTTTCACTTCCGACTTCGAACTATGCTACAATTCAGACCTTAAGCTTACAACCAGTGAAGCTCACCAAATTGACACGGACGACACCATCGAAATTTTTACTTAAGCAGTCAATCAGCATTTTCAATGCGCCTTCTAGGACCTTTCACTTTGAGCTAGAAACGAAAAAGCTTCAAGAAAGATCGCTACATAACAGTAATTAATCAAAGATCAATGACTTATACACAAACTTCAAAACAATTACATTTACTCTAATTAAATTTTACCAGAATGTACCACACTGGATCACTCACTGAGGCTCAAAAACCTCCCTCTATAATGTTGAATTAATAATAGTATACTAAATACGTCTTACTCGTATTTTTAAAAATAGCTCAATCTATTTACTTTATTATTTTTTTGTGTTAGTATGAGTGCGATAGAGAGTTTCGATTGCACCCCTTATTCTTGACATTTGCGGCCAAGATATCAGCGCTAAATAACACTATTCTTAAACAAACCATCTAGCATTTCAATTCCTTGTAGCTAGACGCAGTGTGTCTGGTCGTTGAGAAGCTGAATGTTTTAAGCGATAGATATAATGAGCTGAGGAAGTATCATGTGTATTTGTTTTGTATTTTTAATTTTACAAAACATATTGTGCATATTTGTAATTATAATATGTATATGTATATATAAATATGAATACATGTTTAAATATTAGCAGATTTATGGCATATGTATGTATGTATATATTATATGTTACAGTGAATTTATATTTTCACTATTATATATATAATTTTACTAAACAGAACTGTTAACATGTATCAAACAATTGATTTATAATTTTCCTGTGCAATATCAGTGAAACTGTATTTATTAACTGCGCGTATGACTCGGTATATGTCCGTTCGGAACATTTATTTTATAACTATGTTTTATAAATAACTAATAGACGTTAGTGTAATTATATGCTGCTCTAAACTGTCATTGAAACTCAATTTGAATTTATATACAGTTTTAGAACTTTCATTTGATTAGGTTTGGGTTTAAACAGCAAATTAATATTTCACAATTATAAAATTAAGTTTCAATGACAGTTTAGAGTAGCATATAATTTCACTAGCACCTATCAGTAAAATTATATTTCCGCTAGTAAATATATGTATAATATATATCTACAGGTAAAAATGTATTCGGATATGATTTCAATAAAACGCAAGTGAAAATATGACTTAACTGGTAATACAAATTCATTGTAGCATATTCATATGTATTTGTATGAAATGTTTAAGTAACTATTATGTAAAAAGAATGTCATGCACATTTGGGAAACCTGTCAAGTCAGATTTGTAATAAACAAATATTTATTTACTGGTGTGCAACTTTGCTTGTACTTTTCCAAGCACTTTACAATTATTACATGTATATATTTGTGTATTTACATTGAAAACAAACTTAAGCCCTTTGTATATATTATGTTAAGTATTTAAAGTAAAGCTAAACGTATTTAAAATTATAGTTTGTATACCTATTCCATTGGGAATTTGGATCGACGATCGAAGATACATCGACATCTTTCGGCTTCGGCAGTAAGCTTTCTCGTTGAGGTTTCCCATTTAAGCCGCTTGGCGGCAGTAGTGGCGGCGACCGCGAACGGGACGACATGTCGGTAAAGCAGATGACTGTTCCATCACCTCATAGCTCCAAACACTCAACTGTCAAAACGAAAATTCAAATTACAACCACGCTGCTATTTAATAATAAACAGTAAAACAATTGTACCAAAAATTATCGATAAAAGCATTTTATACCGATATAATAACAATCAAATAAGATAATATAATATTGATAGTTACATTTCAAATTTGAGGTTAATTAATTGTCATTTTACAAAGTCGTCATGACAGGCAAACGCGCGTGCGCATTTAGTTAATTAATTAAATAAACTTTCTAAATCACCTGTTACGCTTTCGATGAATGAAAAAGGCGAAATAAATTAATGAATGAACGCCGCGCGTGTCAAGGACCAGTTTATGGATCCTCTCATACGTTTTTCTGAACGCGTTCCAAGTCCGCTACGCCGTTAAAACGCCTCGAAAATAGACTTCGATAAGATTTTTTAATATGCCCTCTTCTTATTTTATGGGTATGTATTTATGCATAATGTCTTAGTTAAAACGGTTTGAGTGACACCGCGGTTAAGCTCGCATAATTCCGTTTACGGTTTTAATAAGAAAGCGTTGGCGCGGAAGCGATGGCGGCTGACAACCTGGGTTTTCTTGTTTGCGTTTTGTGCTACGCAATTAATTATCATCAAAGCGCTTAAGATTAAAATATCATAAATTGGCGAAATGTAAACTAGTTATTATCATGCAAAAGAAAAACGTTTTTAAAACACAATTCCTTTTTATATTACTTAAAAGAAGAGAACTAACATATTCTTACCATTTCTTACAATGCAATCGCTTTAAATTTAGTTAAAATGTTTTATCATAACAACCAAAAATAAATAGCTTGATTTGTTGTTAAAATATCGGCACAATGCACAACAAATATTATTTCATCGCTAGCGATATGACGTTCAAATTTCCTTTCCAACGCAATTAAAACGCTCAGATATATTTTCCTGACTACAACAAAGGAATTTGCGATAGAAATGAAAGGTTCTCAGGCGTAATTTCAGCTTTTTTTCTAGGAGGTAGGGAGGCAAAAGTTGGCCAGTCATTTTAATAAAATTCATATTACAATTTGATATTGACATTTCGTAGATGTGATCTGATTATTTTTATTTATCTTTATATATTGATGAAGTGAATATTTATTAAAAATAAAAATTAATTTTAAATTAAGTAATCTAAATAATTATATCAATTTTAATAATAACAACAATTTTTATATCTATTATTTTTATATTAATTTTTTTCATTAAATGACAATTCTGGCAGATGCAAATGCCCTCTCCTGCCTCCCCTCCCCCTCCTTCCAAATGATGTCTCTGCGTAATTTGGCAAATAGTCTTGGACAAGTGGATTGCAAACCTACACAACTGTGCAATTTTTCTTTTTTGAATGAATTTTGGATGATTTTTTTTACATGCTCCTGTAGTTCAGCAGGCTTGATGTTATCGTTACAGAAAACTTTTTCACATAAAAAATATAAAGTTTTTAATTTAATCTTCGCCAATTAAACACGTGAACCTGAATGACATGGCGAGCAGCGCCCAGGCGCAGATGGTTTACAATTTACGCTGAATGTTCAACAAATATTCTAATTTTCATGAATATAAAAAATACTTCAGATGTGAATTGACATGTTTATTCCTTTTTATAAAGTAAAACGACGTGTTTATGTTCGAAAAAACTAAATTTGAATTCATTTAAAACAACGCTGCGCACGGACGTTGATTATATAATTATACGGCCGTTGTAAAATTATTAAGAGCCCTCTCTAATTAGAAGAACCAACATTTTATAAATTGCATAACAATACATCATCTTAATGTATTATGCAAAGATAAATTCGAAAACGAACCTAACACGTCATATAGGTACCTATATATATTTTATAAAAATTAGGTTACAATTTTTCATTTTTGCACATATCATGCAATATTTTTTAAACTATAATACTTTATTTTTTTACATTGGCAACATTGCTGTCAACTAACGGATACCTCGTGACCGATTGTCAGTTCAGTGAGAAAGTACACTTAGAAACCCGCAAAATAATATGTAAAATCAGGCAAATGTTCAAGGCCAGCTCAAGACAGTGCAAGACCGCGGTTGACACTTTTTGCTACATATGTGGAACATACATATCTGTCAAACAGAGAAATAATGTAACACTGTTGGGGCTTATTTAAATTTAGATTTCGTTATGGCCAAAACTTGGTTATGACAAATATATCAACTTAGTGTAAATCTCAAGTCAAATCTCTATAATATTTTAAGCAAATCAAAATAAACTAGAATTGGAAATAATCAAATTTCGAAATGATTAATATTTTATGTCCATAGTAATGTCTTGTTTTGGCTCCACATATTTGGCTGAACCTATATTTTCTGATATGAGCAATATAAAATCGGATATACGATTTTTTTTAGTGATGAACATCTTGACTAATGTTCCCGATTATCTCCTTCATTGTAAAATCCCAACTTTAAAATCGATGTTGCGTGTCCAACCAAACGAGTTGGCCCTAAAACACATTGATAATGACCATGTATTATGCTGATCATCTATCAACATAAAACTAACATTGAGGTTAAAATACAGATCATATATTATAAATACAGGCTATTCTCTATAAATACTGACCATTCATTATTTATACAGCTTTAATACTGACCGGTGTATAACGATCAAGATTTATAAATACTGACCATATAATATTGAATACAGCAATAACAACACTAATGCCAACAGTAAAAAATAATTCTTACCATTTAATATAAATTCTGGACCCGAATAATACGAGCCATATTTTACTACAGTATTAAAATAAGTTCCGCATAGGTGCTAAATTTTGATAATAATAACCCGAATAAAAAATGTTCTTTCGCCGCAATAATAAAAACGTTTGATATATCCCAATTATATTGAAAATACTAATTATATTGAAAATACTACCAAGAAGTAGGTCTCGACCGAATGGGTTAACCACCCCCATGTGTTGGCGATGAAATGTTTTGACGTGCTTGCTTCTTGTTTCCTCGTCGTTGATTCTGAAACAAATATGATGCTTGTTAAAAAATATGTTGTTTTTATATAACATAACATATACATAAAAGATTAAATAAATTCTAATTCTCTTCAAGCGTATTAGTGTTTATGAGATTTTTCTCACTACAATAGAGATAAATATTATGTTTTGTTACGCAAAATAATTGTGAAAATTATTATATGTGAAAAAACTAATTATTCCCACTGCGCGATTCATATAAGCATATAATTTAAAAATATTATATGTATTGGTTTTAGGCGACCTTTCGGTGAAGCAGTAGAAATATACGAGTACAATAATACCCTTCTTTTTATTTACAACCCCTGGGTTCTGACTTCCCTTAATTTATTTGTATAAGAAACCGGTTTTATAAACTCCCCTTCATTTTAATTTTATTGAAGACGGTTCATTGTATCACATAATTTTGTAATCAATACAGATTGTATTCGGCATTGTCATTCCTTCGTGCAGATCCAAAAGTTTGCATGGAATATTCATTTTGTGAAACATAGTCATTCCGTTTATTTTGATTTTTATAAAGAAGCCCATTACAGGCTTACAAAAATTGCCGTAGCGGACGGTATTTCACGTCCACTTGGCGGGGTATTGGTAAAAGTTTTCAACTAGCAATAATCGCACCTCGGATAAACCTCATTGGTTACGATATCGCCGCTGCGCAAAGTTAACTTAGGGAGACTCGACCTCCCTATATATACGAGTTCGCATATATTGTACTTGCGAGGATCCAAGGTAAGTATTGCCATCTAGTGGTCGGTTTTAAAATGAATAAAAAATATTATTATTTAATAATGTATAATATATTTTCTATATATGTTTAATAATATGTGTATGCATATTTTATTATTATTGAAATTATTTAAAAAATATATAAAATAAAATTTAAAAAAAAAAAAAAAACATGGTAACTTATATTACAGTAGTTTAGACATTTGCAAATTTACATGTATTTTAATAATATAATAATATAAAAATAATAAAATAAGTGTTTAAGTGAGAATAATGGATAATGATAAAAAATAAAAAAAACGATTAACATGTTCTTGTCATTGTTATTAGTATTGAAATTTAATATACTATGTATATTGAATATTGCACTAACATGTCAACTAAACATTATTGTAAATTATATTTTATTGACAATACCAACCATATTTTTAATATAGAATCTAAATACATTTTTAAAATATGTTATAATATTGAAAAAAATGTTGATTACATCAATAAAATATCTGTACCACAACGCCTGGACTAGACATTTTGAGGCAAAATATCAACTATGTGTTTTTTTTACTTTCAATAAATATAATATTCTGCAAATATAAGATATTACTCAAATTTGTAAAGAAAATGGACTTATTGATAATCACATTATATAAAAAATATCCCATAGAACACAGTAATAGTACAATATTTATAAAAATATAAAGTTTTGAACATACCAAAAATAAAATGAATTGAATATTCATTTTCAACTAATTTTATAATTAAAATTGTATTTTATATACTTATAAAGTTTTTTTTACATCAAAGAGGCTATAAAAATATATTTGAGATCGTCACATAAAATAAATCAGAATATTATAAAAATTTCAGTTATTTAATTTAAAAATTTTCGGTGGTTCAAACTCACTTGCTCAAATTTGTTTTATTTAATATAACTATTCCTGCTTTTTTTAAGCAAATTTTTGCTCTGTTGTAAAATCACGTTCATTTTATAATTTTTCTGAGAAAGTGACGATCTTAAATAGGTTTTTATAATTTTTAATTTACTAAAGCCTCTTTCAGCAGAAGCTACAGTGACCGGTAATGTTACAATTATCCTTGACGCAATATCCAAATTTGGTTATGACTGTATTTGAGATCTGGAATTAATTCTATTGCATGATTTTTTAAACTAATTATTTCTGACAATAATGCATTATAATTATTATCGTAGATATTTGGAGGCAAAATCAAAATCAAGCTTTCTGCGTTCATTGACATAAATTTCACAACATGGGTTCAAATTTGGGCAGCTGAGTTTAAACTGTAATCATTGACAAAATTAGAGGCTATTAGCATCTCCTTTGAAGGAAGTCAAAATATTTATAGCAGTAATTCTAGGCGTCGTCCAGCTTACTATTATGATTTATTCATAAAATGATTTGTTAATAACGATGAAACATGTGTTCATTACTATTAGTCTAAATAAGTGTTAAATCACAATAGAATAATATCACACTAACTAATGAAGAAGTAAAATAAAATGACATGAAATGGCCACAAAAGTTGTGCTGTTCCACCAGGATAATGTTCTATCTAGCACAACAGCAGTTTCGAAGGCTGAAATTTGTCGGTGCAGCTTTGAATTAAAGCCCTTCTTCACATTCGTATAATCTATCAGAATTCGATCTATTTCTGTACCTCAAAAAACACTGAAAAGCAACGAGTTTCGTCTACCGAAGAAGTTTTAGCAGCCGTAACGGAGTATTTATAAGACTGACATTACAGCATTGATGTACCAAGTGTACTATGTTGAAAAATAATATAAAAAGCTATATATTAATTCCTTTTATGTTAGGCTGCGATGTTTTCAATCTACCAATAATGTAAATCAAATTATATTTTTTTCCTTAATATTAAAAAAATTTGGCCCTTAGTATGATGCAAAATACAATAAGTGATATGAAAAAAGCGCTTACATAAATTAATGAGCTTAACATATTTATTAATTAAATTAAAATAGTGATTTCGCTTTGGGTGGTCACCGTGGGCGTCAAAAAGTAGACGGCAAAACATAATCTAAATATTTACAAATAGTGAAATGCGAAATGTATCTTACTCATTTTTAATTATAGATAATTTCACATTGTAAAGAAGCAGAAACCAAAAAATCTTGCTAGACAGAACAAAGTGCCAAAACAATCTTGAAAGCAAATCCCTCAAAAATCATCGTTGCCTCTTAACTGTATCTATTACTGTTATTTGGTGCAATTTCTTGTATCAGTAGAAAGTATATGATTATATTTTTAATTAATATAAATAACGGTCATTAATTGAGCATCTTATACGTGCATAAACTGTCAAAGTTGTTTCATCTACTTTTTGCAGGCCAAACTGTCACGGATCAATCTTAATCAAACAATAAAAAATGTTCGATTTTGTTGCCAATTGCCAGATTACAACAGTGAAAAAAAATAGTTAATCGGCTTATGCATTAATCGCAATTACTAAAACAAATGTAGCGATTTTTTATTCGTAACACATCAGTTATAAATATAGATAAAATGGAGTGACTTCAGTATAACCTAAATGCAAATTCGGACATGGAAAATGTAACATTGTTTATACAACTGTCTTTGAATTGCGTTTCAAGAATGGTGGCATTTTTTTTAAGTTAAATGAGGTGCTTAAACTTTATTTTAATTTCGCAACAATATTTATTATCAACATTAACGTAGCATTATTATGAGAACTTTTATGAAACATCAATTATGTATGAAATAAATATTTAAGATATCTCAACAAGACTGTTTAATCGTTGACTGTTATTCAAGCAATGTTTTGTCTTGGGAAAATAAAATAAAAATAAAATGTAGAACTGCAAAGACAAACATTAAGCATTTATGTCGCACACAATGAAATCATCATACGCTGAAGAATGTGAAGTATTTCATATCTGCGTCGGAATAGAATAATATTTACGGTGCTGCAAATTTGTACAATGACTCGAGTTGCATCAACACTTTTAATTGAAGGTTAAATTGCTTTTACGATAAGTACAATAATAATTCGGCTTTATTTAAAAAAATATTAATAAAATATTACACAAATATATTTTTTACATATTGTAATATATATAGGTTATCAAAATAACGTGATTCGATTAACCATCTCTGCAGGATACTGTTGCATGTTAAGCCTTTTTGTAAATACTACACCTATATGAGCACGACTTTTTTATCTTTCAACTTAACACCAACATAAAAAGGAGAGGTAAAAATATAAATATTAACCAAACATGTATCTTTTATTTTTTTATTAACATAGTAAGTGACATGAAAAAATATTTGATGTATAAATTATTAAATAAATATATAATAAATATCTAAAATATTAAAGAAGCATTAAAATTAAGTGGCTAATATAAGAATAAAAAAATTGATAAAAATGTAAAATTTAATGAATCACATTCATCATATATTCGAGCGATATCAGAAAAGATAGGGTGGGTCCTTTCCAAAGAGGGTGTTAAGACAATTTTAAAATCTCATAATAAAACAGGAACCATTCTACTGAATGTTAAAGACAAAATTTACATTGAATCAGAAGGAGTATACAATTTTTTTTGGCAATTATGACAAAATTTACATTGATCAGACAAACCGTAGGATTTCACAACGAAAAATTGAGCATAAAAACGCGATATAATAGCTTAATGAAAAATATACATACAAATTAAATTTACATACAACCAAAAACTTAGGCAAATTAAAAACCTAATTGTATAAAAATGTAAAGAAGCAATTGAAATCGAAAATATAAGAAAAATACCTTTGAATAAAAGAGACGACGTTTTAAAGCAAGGTAGATTCAATTTTGAAAAATCACACAAATATAAATACATTTAAACAAACATTTATTCCCCTAGCAACAAACAAACGAAAAAATAATAAATCACAAGTTTGAATCACGGACGACGCAGCTGAAAAGTCTGCGGTGGCTGAGATAAGGTCCAGATTACGCCCGAGACAATGACCCCAACATTGGCGAGAGAGATGCGAGAAATAAAAAGCGCGATACGCAAGGTCTCACATCTCAAAAAGCTAAGTAGCGTGTTGAATTTAGTTACAAATTTAAACAACAACATAAAAAAATCTAATTTAATTTTACGAATCTTATCTGTAAGCTCGAACGAGTTTTTTGGATTGTAATAAGAAAACATATTTGAAGAGTCCAGAAAATATTTCTAGAACAATTTAATTTATAGCTTTTTTTTAACATAAAATTTTGCGAGCCTTATAACGAGCTTCTTGATTCCAACATCATATAAGTTTATTACTATCATATAAGCTTAGCATCAAACATACCTTTGATCTGATAGTCCAATATTTCGGTAACCGTTTCGTAGATAACAGTTTCATTAATAGACACTTCTTGCCATTGTTCATAAAGTTCATCAAACGCACATCAAAACGATTTTTTTATGATATTTTTAATGAGTTCATTGGTGACAATGACAATGAATGGTCGAAAACTATTTTCCTGTTTATATTATCATTGCATTAAAACAAAAACAAAAAGGTGACGAATTTGTGTGAACAAAACAAAGGGATCCCCAAATAAATTTTATTATTGGCGAGATTAGGAATTAACGCGGTTTTATTAAACACAAAATACAAGCTGAATTTGTGGCTGTGTCGTGTGGATCCTAACAGAAACGGCGTTGATGTTAATCAAATTTTCTAGTCTTCTATTTTTACTTTCTGAATATCTTTCGTAAGTATTATATGTATATTAATTAACATCATAAAATAAATCTTCAATCGAATAAAACGAATGATTGCAAATATATTTAGAAACGGAACAGCAATTAAAGTTTTAAAGGTTTTGAACAACGCCTTATCTGTGAAAACGAAATGTTTCACTAGCAATACAATAAATCTTTATACAATTTACGATCTATCAAATGTTCGCCAGAAATATTTTATATTATTTTTTGTATCTCAAATCCGGGATGTTAATAATTGCCTCATGACTCTCAAAAGTGAAAGTCGTATTTTGAAGTACAACTCTGCAACGTTCATTGTTTAGCAACACAAAACGTATGTATGCACTATAAAATTTAAATATACGTTGTTTGATTTGCATCTAGAGTTCTAGTATTATAGAGGCGACGAATGGAAAGGAAATCATCAAAAGAAATCTGTCTACGAAAGTCGGTTATTTACTTAATTGAATAAATATTTCAACGGTCTAGAAAGAGCTCAACAATTCATCGCTTAGTTTGTGTGTAATAGCATTAATTTAACGCAATGGTTTCTCAGCGAGAAACAATTTAAAGACGATCGTTACTTGTGGTCAAGTGGTCAAATGGCATAATCGTGTCATGCTCATTACGCTCATCCTTCTGCACCGATATCATCACTCGTAGATTAAAATCTTCCATTGTAATCATTCAATAAAAGGAATAAAGTTGAACTATATACTTTCTCTTTAAGGTTCCGGTTCAATGTGATGCTGTCCGATCACGGCTATGGTGTCCGTTAACGAACGAATGCATTCTCGTATCTGTAACCGGCGGGATAACTGTCATTTTTACTCATGATATCATTTTTAACTTGTAAATTTATATCAAAGTTTACAAATACTTACGCACGTGGAAGCCGACGGAAATTTCCTTTTTTTTTATTTTCAATTATATAGAATATTGCGTTGCAATCTAGGCCGCAAACAAAAGTAGAAAATCGCAAATTTCGTTTTATTCCCATCGGCATTTAAATATCTTTAAAATGTGTATCAAAAAAAAATTAATGCTAAAATATGTGGAGGATCCCATTCTTGAAACTCACGGTAATGGCTTTGACCAAAATGTACATTCATCAATAAGGATAAATTAGATAATAGTGCCACACAAAGCCCTCGATACGACTAGAACTAAATAGTTTCCCATAAATTATACGCAAGGATTCTCCGGTGCATTGAATGATTATTTCTTTGTTACGAAACGGTCACTGGAACAATATATCACCGGAAGACAAAAAGCACCGTAAGGCCACAACATTCCCGTTGCACAATTTGCCTCAGAGATGTCCATCAAGCAAATGTCTAGATAATCGCTAAATGATTGTGATTGGTCAGGAAGCTTTTCAGTCCTGAATACTTAAGCTTGGTCTCCACTGAGGAGAGGACAGACACCGGCAGACACTCGAAGAGACTAGCAGACGCCTGTCCGCCCGTAAACAATATACTGTCATAGACGCTCACATCCTGTGGGGGACTCCACCATACGAACACTGCAGCAAAGAAGGATCAATTTCCGCAGTACTGTTGCTGCCACACCAACCAGAACTCTAAGAATCTTCCACGGACATCATCCCCACGCCAGCTTCTCTACTACCGATCGGAGAATAACTATCTCCCCCATCACAGTCCGTCGCAATATGTAATATAATAACATCCCTCAGGGTTAGAAACCCGAAAAATCTCTTTATAGAAATTCTTAGAGTCGATTGTCGATGATTAAGCATCAAGTGTCACGTGATTACATTTTATAGAGCTATTCGCTTACATTTTAGGCAGGGGAGTTTTGAGCAGAACTACTTCCGTCGATGACTTGGTAGTGCCGTTCCAGAAGAAATTTAGGGTCTTGATTGACCCTTTTATACGAGCCACCTATCTTCTCAACGAACTTGCCAGAAACAAGTATATTATCGGCGATAGCTATGAAAATCTGTAAAAGGTTACGTGGGTTGGTAGTATCAAATTTAGCTGTGCATCATAATTGTTTATTTAATGGTATACTTTTTTATATAATGGCTATCATGATGCTTTGGGAAAACCTGTTAAATCAGATTTTTTTTTAAATAATGTCATTCACGCACAGTGCTCTCAAACATCGTATTTAATTGTTTTTTTTTTGTGTTGTTTGCTCATATTCTAGCGACACGTTATTACGATAACACTAACACGAAAGAATAAAAAAATTGTAATAAATATGATGCATTTTAAACAACTATATTAATAATTCTGCATGATCATCTTGGCACGTCTAAAAGTAGGTATCTAGAATGCTTAACAAATAAATTTAACAATGGCTATCGTTGTTTGTGAAAAAGCTATTATAAGATTGGTAGAAGAAGGTGTTAATATCCAGTTTGGAATGCAAACATAATATTTCGGTCCTATATTTTCAGATTCCTTTCAATCCGATCCCATCGTCGTTGGGTGCGTTAATTTTGGAACGCGTCCGATTTAAATCACCACCTTATGCTTCACGGGAAAGTCACGAAAAAAGTCAACCGTGTCGGTAAATCTCTCTTTATAAATAAATATTGGCATACCTTGACTATTGTGCGAAAGTATTTCGGGGCAACAAGTCCCGAATTATCGAGAATCGACGTAGGATATATTCGGCGATGACTCAGGCTCATGAGAAAAAAAGAGTTATTGTACTCTCGATATGTACGCTTATATGATCGTAACTGGATTTGCGCGCAATAACCCTCAATCAGCGACACATAAGCTATAAAAAATCTTGACATATATTTATCGGCCTTGATTGCATCCAGGGATTTGATACGTGCGAACGTGTGTAAAATATGGCGTTGAACGCATTATTTTGGCGTGCGTTAAACTTTCGACGCTGACTCACAAGAAATATGAGTTGAAAACTGCGGCATTGAAGCTTAAAAATTATGAATCGTTCTAAAAGTTAATATATAGTATTCCAATAATTGTTTGGAAATATTGTACATAAAGGAAAAACAAGGCTAATAAAAATAGAAGCAAATTTTCAAACTTGATATGTAACACTGGTGTTTCGTGGTATGACAGTCGTAGCAGCGTTAAGCTTACAGTGTGCGTTTTTAATAACCGTGTCAATTCCTATGCCTGGTGGGCTTAGCGCATGGTACTTACTGCTGTAGCAAAATAAAGTTACATTCATAAAAAAATGAATAGAAAGCCACTAAAACTGGCTACTTTATACATAATATTAATATGTGTCCAGAACTGATTTTGACACATTTACAGCTTGCTCACCAAATGCATTGAGGTCTTTACTTTTGGAATAGTCTATATACAAATGAATTAAAACTCTCTATGCTTTTTAATGTTTTACAAAATACGATTCACGTCAGTGAAGAAGTTAACTCGGACAGACACAGTGGCGTCCGGTAATCTGATGAAAGAATCCTGGCCGAAGCACAAAACCTCTTCGTCTCTCGGCGTCGCTTTATCGAGCGATCTATTTTAAACAGTCTACCGGTTTCGATGTGTTATCTATTTACTATCGACACCGCCGCTTCTTTTAGAAGAGTTTAATCCTAATACGTTTAACCCGTTCGTGACCGAAATCGATCTACTAAAATTAATATATCTATACCTAGTATGTCTACACGATTTTTTTATATTTAAAGTAATTATTAGGTGCTGTTTGCCTTTATTTTATGAATAAAAATAACACGACCCCCTAAAATACAAATTGGTAGTACTACGTTTTGTAGCTCATTAAAGTAGGGATTTGTAATCAATTTTTTTACATTCTCTAGTATTCCATATGTAAAATATAGATTGTAAAACTCGAATTAAATCAATGCAGATACTTATAATAATGTACAACATTGTGTATCATAATACATTTTAATCTATAGTACGAATTAAATTGTTATTAAAACTCGAGTATTTTGGTTCAAACTGTCATTCTCCTTAAAAGAAAAGCTAACTAAATTCAAAAATTTAAATATTATATTCAACTGTTATTGTTTTAAAAAATGACCGTGTAGCACAAAAATATGAAACACATAATTAAGCAATAAACTGTGTTTTCCCCGCGATTGCATGATTTTATAGCTTTTGACCTGGACTGGAAATTCACTATATGGCAACACTGAGCAGCAAAGAAAATACGACTAATTATCAAGTAAATATTATGAGTAGATATTTTTAATAAATTTTGATGCCTAATTAAAATTTCAGAAATATGTCGCAAAGGTGATTAATTTTTATATTTATTTGTAGCATAGAAAGGGTTAACTCGTAGCTATTATTATTTATTTAAGAAATTATATTACGATGCTAAAAAATATATAAAATGCCATTTTTGTCATGTAGCCCGGAATCATTGTTTTTTTAGCGCCCGGGTTCGCTTTCGACGGCCCTGCTTGTATTACATTTCTTTTAGGAGCGTTGTAATATGATTCACTGAGTTCATGCAGGAAATTGAATGTCAATAAGCATTTTTTAAAACTACCAAAAGATTATGTTTCTAATTTTCAGTTTTGGGTTCCAGAAGGTCTTCGAGAATCACAATCGCTTCCTCTTCCAATGTCGTTAGAGCCTGGACGTCCGCGCTAACCGACTCGCCCATTCAGCTCCTTAAAATACGCTGGCATTGTGCATTGATCTATTTAATGTTAACTACGAGGAGCTGGTTCGGTTCGTATCATATGATATTAATATTCGATGGATTTTTTCCCTTTTCTTACTATGCATTTATGCAAGATCAGTAATTATTTAATTTACACTATACTATAAAGAATTCTACGCAAAATCGAGTTTAATTGCACAATGGAATTTAAGAAGGAATCCAAAGTCGTGATTTATCACCAGCGGGCAGAGATTCGCATCGGTATCGGTATCCGCCGATACAAGATAGAGTGTTCGATACGGCGGACTTCTCGCAGCTTCCAACTGGTCCAGTGAGCTGTGATCTTAATGTATTTAAATAACGATCATTATTAAACTAATTGATCTCGTTATGAATATAAAGTGCGTCCCCGGGCAACGGTAATGATGGACAATGGATCTCTGCCGAGAGATATATGAAAATTTTATAACTCCTCCTTGGCACCATGAGTATGTATCTGTATATTTTATATACTATACATACATACGGTTAGGAAAATTATATATATTTTAAGATAAAAAAGAAACATTAAATGAAACAACCCCCCGAGGTGCGATAATATAAACTACCATAGTGGAACTCCAGCGTTGAATTTAATCATGAATATCATTTTATTAACATATTGATGAGGTTGTCGGGTGAATTTTATGAATGAATCACATAAATATTTATTAGACTCTATAGTTTGTTGCTCGTAAATCGCTTCTAAGTAAATCGGCTTCTGAAGAAGCGGTAAAAAAATATTATTTTGGTATAATTTAATCACCAATGACGCCTTTTAAGGTGTTGCTTATTATGCACAAAATATTTAATACTTTTAAATCATAGTGTGAACTAGTGACCCTATTATCTTATAAGTAAAGCGACAGACCTACATAATATATTACATAATAATACACCGTGTAATGCCAATAATTATACTGCACAACTTTTTTAAATTTCTTTGCATAAAGGAAAAAATAATAAATATACATCATTGTTTTCTCCCTATTACCACTAACGATTGAATATGATTATTATTTTAATGTATCAAATTTTGAGTCTAGCTATATATCTAATAATTATGGATTTTAAATTAGAAAGATAAAAAATAAGAGGAACGTCTAAAACAAACTACAATAAAAAATAAAAAAAATGTAAAAAATACAATAATTTTGCTACTATGTAAATATTGAAAAAAACATATTTTTTTCATTAAAATCGAATTCATATGGCGAATTATTACCTTTATTTAAATGATTAATTGAATATCACTTATTGAGTAATCGATTCGTCAACTGATAAAACAAGAACTTTGTATTTATTACAGATAAATTATTAGATAACTTTAAAGGCTTCTTAAGGGATTCTATACCTCATATTCATGTTGTTTATAACGATTCTTTCACGATATTTTAGATTCTCAACACAGAACGAAAAACTCACCCAAAAACTCTATCATAATTTATTGCCTCATACAATTCTCCTTGTATTTACATATACAGGACTTTTTATCGTCAAACATTATTACCATACCATATCGGTAAGACATCTGAGAGTTGGTTCAATCAACCGGTTCTGCTTTGAATACAAGACGAATTGTTTGATATGTATATTTTACAAATTGTGATACGTGTTCTAATTAGGCGCAATTAGTTTTTGATAAATGCTTAATTATAATGTTTGTTTGTATCTTATGATTCAATGCATATTCATAAAGACATTTTTATTATAATTTAAAAGGTAATAACTATATTAGGAAAATGGCAAAATATAGTAATTATTATTTAATTTATGTATGTATATACATACATAGTTTTTAGAAATAATTTGCTTTATACTTATACTTTATACTTTAATTAATGTTGACCGTGCTTATGACTAAAAGCTCTTTCATTAAATTGAATTTTTCTTAAATTATCGTTATGGGCGGTTTTAGCTGATATTATTGCATAACTTAGATGTATACACTTCTTGCTTTCAAAATCCATATAAATATAAATTATTAGCAGAGGGTATATTGACATTTGAAGCAAAATTTCGTGGATGAGTTTTTACCTCCTTTTTCTTTTACTAAACTAGAATTTAAATAGTAGATCTTTTAAATTAAAGTGACTAATATTTTAAAAAACAAACTTAAATCTTTATGGAGAATAATTTGACAATCATAAATCGTTATCAATTGCAGTAGTTATAGTCTATGTTGTTCGAATTGTTCAATCTGTTGTTGTTGAAAAGTCCTCGACTTAAGCGATTAATTGGTTCTGAATGTTTTTATGTGAGTCGAAAAATCGAGAATTTTCTATATATGTATATGGTAAGTTTCTAAGAATATATTTATCTTATTGATTATTATTTATTCTAATACGCATTTATGTATGTACATCCATTAAAGTACAAACTATTTACTTGTATATGTGTTTGTTTTAAGCCCTATTCTTTTCTTTATAACTTAATATAAAGCATGCTTTTAACACTCGTAAATTCTTCTCAGTCATATTTAAATATTAAGCCACCTTTTAATTTACTACGATTTCTCATTTTATTCTTTCATTCTTGAGGTTCTATTGAAAAATAGTACAGGCGGCCCTCGACGCACAATTCGCTATTTCGCACATTTAAAAAAAAACTTTTTTTTTATTATTTTTTTTAAAAATAAAAAATTATACATGAGTGAGAAACGCAAAAACTTCAGTGTTGATACGAACAAAAAGAAATCAAGGACTCATAAACTTCACACGATTCGAGACAAAGATGGAAATTATTAGACGTTCTGATAGCCATGAATCTTGCTTCAATCGGACGTTCGTATGGTACAAAAAAGGCCTACGATATGTTCAATTTTGCAAAATAAAATTATAATTAAGGAATACGTTTAAAAATGTGGAAATTAAAGATATATTTCCACAATCTTTAAAGATATGTTTCCAAAAAAAACACGGCAAAAAAAACATGGATGAAATGGAAAAATCTTTGTCATCATGGATCGATGACCAACATCAAAAAGATGTCCCTCTGAGTATTTCAATTATTCAAGCCAAAGCTCTTAGCTTGCACAAAGATTGGAAGGATAGATTAAAAAAAGATTTTAACTCGGGTTTTCAAGCAGGTAACGGCTGGTTTTACAATTTTAAAATGAGGTATTCTTTTCATAATATTAAATTTACTGGAGAATCGGCTGATGCGGATAAAGATGCTGCAAAAAGTTTTATTTCTTAATTATCTAAAATGATTGAAGATGGAGAATATTCCTCTAGCCAAATGATTAATGTAGATGAGACAGGTTTATTTTGGAAGGCTCTTTAACAATGAAATATATGAACGAAGCCTTCACGCATTTTGACAATTTTTTAAATATTATGGAAGAGTGTGATCCCAATGGAGCATATCTCAAGTGCGTAGGGCAATCAATAAAGACATAGCATGTTATAAAATACTATATTAAGAAAAGAAAAAGAATAGTGGAAAACAGTTAACTATTGATAAATTTTCAAAGGAAGCACCCGCAAACCCCACTTAAACATGTCTCTTAAACATCTTATATTTACTTGATAAATAAATATTTTAAAATACACACAATTTCAAATTTTTTTACTTCCCTCTACTTTCGAACATTCAACATTCGCACACATTTTCAGGAACCAATTATGTGCGAAAGTCGAGGGCCGCCTATATTATTTTTTCTGGTCCTCAAGTTCCGTCAGATCTTCGTTGTTCATTTCCATTAAAAACGACATCCTCTTCTTCCAGATATATTACACAATAGTTCTTTGGTCATTTAAAATATCTGGCTAACAACAACGTCAACTTCCTTAGTTTGCATACTACCTCGATCAACTGAGGCGTGAACTTATTCTTTTCGTTACTCAATGTAGATATACAAATTTTACTTTAGGCATTGCGAATATTTTTTACAGCTTTATAAATGTCATAGTTTTTCTATAATTGCGTTAACATTTTGCCATCATGTCCATCAATAGCTCGAAATGTCTGCCTAAATGTAATCCATAGGTAATACTTTTTAAATGTATGTAATACAACTTGATCCATTGGTTGAAGAATGAGGGTTGTATTCGTAGGAGCGAAAGTTATTTTAATGATTTCATTATAGTCACATTGCGGACGACGTGGTGAAATAGTAGCTAATAATAAAATATAAAATGATAGGTTTTCAATATATGTTATCTCTTACATAAAATGATCAAAATTTGTTTTAGTCATCCATGTTCTTCGATTAAACTTCCATAGAACAGGTAGTGATGTTTTGAAAATATACTTTAAGGCCCTATGCTTTTTGAGTGTTAAATTAAAAATGGTTTGATTTTACAATCTTCAGCAGCATTTGCTAACCTATCTATATATACTAGTTAGGATATGTATGACCAATTTGGCTTTTTATTTTCTTTTTAGCTTTTTTTCACGTTGAAATGGAATTATAAATTTTGTACTTAAGGATAACGATATTAATTGGCAAAAATGTAATATTATAAATCAAATCGATATTTTTTAATAAAACTATAAAAAGTTCAATGCATGCAAGTATTTTTTGTGTGAAACATTTATCATATTTAAATTATTAAAGTACAGTAACACTATAGCAATGACCAAGATTAAATCAGCTTTTATATATTTGTTATTATTTTAAATACTTTATATACATTATTATCTATTAATACAAATGTTATCTACTTACTTATTATTATCACGAAATCTATGATATCAAAATACGGAAGCTCATGTCGGAAATATATAACGTGCAAAGTATTTTATTAGTACTTGTGATAATTATAAATGATGAATGATACATGTTTTACTTATATATTACATATAAAATGTAAGATGTTTTATTGGACGTTAATTTTTAACGGTATATTTATACGATTATTATACTGTATTCACTCTCGAGTTATTTATTGCTTTCTGAACGCAACCGATATGAAAATCTATAGCTTTTTAACTTTGTGATATATAGCATTAATCTTGTTTGAATAAGCACGCGAATATTAATTGCAAAAATTGAAATTCTTGTCATATAAAAGAAGACCACCGACAAAACGTCCGCCCAAACCGGTCAGCAGCCGATTGCGGATTAAAACATTAAATTTTGTTATCATGCATATTCAGAAATATTTAACCATCGTGCATATTATGGTTTCCGGTCAATTTCAATTACAGTTTTGCCAGCGAACGGATGGGAAATTATTATTGAATCGAAGTTATCGAGACGCCACATGCAACTGGCGCTAAAATACTTAAATGAAGAGTTCAAATTATTTAACTTCATAACTTAGCGTCGACACTTTTCAGTTGCAATATACAAGGAGGCGAAATTGACACGAACAAGTGGATGAATAAAAATAAAATATATTTATAACTATAATTTTTCTATTATTAGAAGTCAATTTGTGAGCACTGATCTACGGCTAACGCTATGTGAGAAAAAGCGAGCACACAAAGCCAAATTCTTATTTATATTGTATATGTAACATTACATCGTACATGAACTAGACACTGGTCGAACATATAGTTTCGGTTTTATTTTTCAGACAGTTTCACCATACATTTTGATTGTTATTCGGTCATAAAAGTCATCTGACACTAAGCATAAACTAAAGTTTTGCTTAGTAAGTTTGTTCAACGACGAAAATACAGTAGCAAAAAATTCTTACAAGTTGACAACTGTAAGAATTTAATTGAGTAACTGACAAGTCTTTAAGAAGATCACGTGTAACTTATTTATAAGTGAAATTATGGAATAGGTCAATAATCAGAAACTAACTTTTCTGCTATAAACTGTTTAACATAGTTCAAGTAAATATTAAGTCGATTATAAAAAAAAAATTTAAAGTCATATTAAATACAGTCGGAAAGCAAAATGATATTTATTCAATGCGCTATATTAATTTACTATTTAAGATATATAAATGCAATGGAATAGTACGTAAGAAGCAATGCTGATTATATATGTAGATATCAGCGGTGATATGTATTGTGTGGCACATTCCATACAATTCTATTTTTGTCCTGAAAATATCACTTACATAATTGATATTTTTCAGTGTCAACTTTACGCATTATCAACTCGCTCGCTAATTCTAGAAAAAATAGTTATCTCATACTAGGTTTGTTTGAGCAAAATAGTAAAAACTGAATAATAATGATTTAATAATATTTTTTAATGCAACATATTTTTTTTTAATTTTCCGCTGTTACCTGACATGCGTGATCCCAAATGCGTTACAACGGGGTTAATCTGTAATCTGTATCAAGGCATCCAATATTTTATTCTGATTGAATTAAAATAACAACTTGAGGTGGGAGAAGACTATATAAAGAAATAAATATGTTTATATAAATAAACATTAAAAAGTGATTTTTTTGCTTCATTAAAAAAACGACATTCTTTTTTGGATTACCTAATATACGAGATATAACAGATGTTCTTATTTTATTAAAGGCCAAATTGTTTTTGCTACAATAAATATTTTTAACAAAGCACACATTGTTGCAAAACAATGTATCGAGATGATTCAGGGAAAATTTATGGCTAGCGTAAAATTTTGACGATCATGCAAAAATCTCATACAAAGTTGACCAAGGTTTCTCGCGCTCCGTGACACACTTTTCGATAAATAAAAACCCCTTATCTTCCAGGAACGATCAATAATTAATGAGAAGATAATGAAAGGGTAGCTGTACTTAATGTTAACAAAAAATGGACCACACTACTACATACGACATCGTTGATAATTGATTGGCTCGTTCTTGATTAAATAAAACGGGCTCATCTATTATAATTTGGCTGATTGGACTCTTAAAAGAAATTCGACACGATTGTTTGCCCGGGGTGCTTGGGATATTTTTTTTTCGTTATCTGATGAACGACAAACATTGGTTATTAGCATAGATATTTTTAATAATATGCCACTCATCCGATATTAAATTTTGAGCAACGGTTCCTCACGTTCGTACCCACATGTCCTTATAAATCAAAGTGAGTACAATGAAGTAGGTGACTGGCTAAATTTACAAACGATTTCGCTCATAAGCATTCTCAAACCATTAACAATACAAAACGAAAGGCCAAGTTAACAACACTGTAAAAAACATGTTTTACCACAAAGATAAGATAATTCAATTCATATGTAAAATTTTAAATTTATGGTGTCATTGTACATATATAATGTAAAATGTATATATTTTAAACACTTCTGCTTAAAAACGAAACAATTATTTTAATTAAAATTGTATCATTGATTATGTCAGGTTTTGTAATTTAATGTTTAATATGATAATTAATAAATATTAAATTATTTTTAGCTGTCTATTATATGTAAATATATCAAACTGGAAAAGGTATAATTTTTAGAAAAAAAAGAAAGTAGATATAAAAAACTGAAAAACTTATTTGAAATGATTTTTTAATATTTTTTCAGAATAAAAATGTTGAAAATTGTTATTGTTTCCTTATTTTGACGCTTTCATCGTTTGCCTAAACGTACATGACTTATCCGAATATTCGTATATGACTACATCCGAATATTAGAATAATCGAATACCAAATATACTAGGCCGTTTTTAACTATTCGAATATTTGTTCAACTATTCGTAAAGTATTCGTTCGTATTTGTAGTGGAATACTTGAAAAAAACAAAACACAAACCGATAACATTAAAAACACAGTTGTGTATTATTTCTAAAATCATTGTGTATCAACAACATAGGTAGTCAATGTACCGCTAGTATATTTACAGATTAATTGGTTTTTTTTGTCTTGGGAAATTTACCTTTATTTTCTCTCGCTTAACGAGAATAATTCGTTCTAAAATATTTCTCGTAATACATAACTCTTATTTTCTTTAAAAAACCGCTCCGAAAAATATTTAAAGACCAAAAATATAAATGTAAATAATAATTTTAATAAATATTTGGATGTTACCAAAATAAAATCGCTTTGATTCCATATTACGAAAAGCTCGTCCATTAACATCGATCATAAAGCATCATCTCTGGATTGTGTTGTAAATCTGGCATTCGATTTGGGACCCTTTTAGACCCGGTAAAATTTACGCCATGGGGATTTTACAGCGTCGCCTCTTAAAACAAGACAATAAAATACGACGTGACGAATCGAATGATTCTCTTATTTTTTAAACTCACAAAATTCACAATAATTTTAACTTTAGAATAAAAATCAGACATTCCCATATTTATAGTTTTTTTACCATATATGCAGAAACGTGAAACAAATAGGCGTTACTAGTGATATTCGGAATGTAAAGGTATAATACAATACAATGCTAAGTCCAAATCTTACCAAGGGCGATGTTCTTTTTGTGATTCATTTCTATTATGCGAACGGAAACTCTGTTGCTGAATTTCAGCGCTAAAAGTTTCTGTTAATTGTGATAAGATATTTCTGTTAATAATGTAAGAAGTAAAGTAATATAAATACAATTTAAACTGAAAATAAAACGCTTTGTACATTTACATCTCCGTACATCTCTTAATGAAATTTAAAAAAAATGCTTATAAAAGCTAAAGGTATAACAGTTCATATAAAATATTTTATGCAAAAGTTTGAGAGCTTCAGAGGGACGAACATGACGCTTTATAATAATATCATGGCCGATTGTAAACCGCAATATTGTACAAAGAAAACGATATCACGTTGTGATACCATTATCGTTCTTCTCAGTCTTTATTGGGAACAATGCGCAAGCATCAAAAGCAGTTTGCCTATGCCATATGACAACAATAATAAACTCATTATCTTATCAAAACATAGATTTGTTTGTTTATCTTTATCGCGCACATGTGTGAACTAATGAACGATTTTATGCATCAATACATAGCGTGGTTATTTAAGATAGCATTATACAGCTCTAAAAATACACAAAATAAAATAAAGATAGCTACTACCATTCATAGAATTCATTAAGAAATTATACATCAATTATATGTGTTAGTAATAGTGCTCTGGTATAATGCAAGGCTTAAAACACAAAATACTACATACGTTAATTAAATTTTCGTAACAGAATCAATTTTTATCCTTTAAAATTACATTTGGACATTTTTTTAATATTATCTACAATTGTCAGACTTTTGTTTGAATTATATTGAGTAATTTGATTTGCGAATGCTTCGAAATACAATGTTTTTGAATAAAGTTTGACTTGATAAACGAGCAATATCTTGCAATACTGAGCCGATGATTCACTCGAGAGTCGATGATTCTTCTTGCAGTGACATATTTTTTAGGAAATAATTTGCTACTCAAAGCCTTGATGGTTATAAATAATGCTCATTCTCATCCTCCAGACCTTGAATATGACTTACTGGAGGAATTTGCGTTCATTAAGATCAAGTGTCTTACTACAAACACCACTTCATTATCAGCACGTCATTTCGAACTTAAAGCTTTACACTAAATCACAATTTCAGTGATGCTTTGAAGTGATCAAATGAATAAATCATATCTTCGAATCCTCAGAGAATTTTAGAAAAATAATTTTATTATACATTCTTCTAAAATGTATAGATCTCCGGTGGCAAAACATTTGGCAAAAAATTAGGAAAAAATGGAGTTTTCTTTAAAAGAAATTAACTTTTAGAAAGCCTTTTATATGTTTAACACTCAGATGATTCTTACTAATAGAAATTTCAGACAAATAATGGGGGGTGGGTGCAATTTTTTCATTTAAATACTATCGCACCACCAGTTTGAAAACGTCTAATTTACAATAAATCACGGAAAGCAGAATTAAGCTATATGTGGCAAAAAACAATTCCATATTACTTATTTTATGAGCTATTTTATAGCTTTGCTTAACAGCTCGTACCTGACCAACGACCACCCGTACATTGAAAGCAAATGAAGCTCTGTTTCTCAAAATCAAACTATAGCCACAAGTAATAAAATATATAACAATATCCATATCGTTTGTTTAAATTATTGTATTGTTTGAAGAAGCAAAACTGCGTTCGTTATTTTTTTGCATTACCCGATGTTTTTCAATAGGTCATTATCGTTTTAACAATGCACAGCAGATTTGAGAACCCCTTACGCGTAAGCGAATTGCAGATTCGCAAATTTCACCTGTCTTTAGTCGTGAGTTGGCAAATATTTTTTCCTTTCTGTGTTTACCTGACAAGATCGGCGCGTTTGTCGGTTTGGGTTCGTGCGCTTCATTAAACTCCACAATTCCACTCATGACAACGTTTGTTTACGTCAGTTGTTGTCAAACAGTGTAACAAGAGAATCTTAAATATATTATATGTTTCTCGTGATAATTATCATTTTTAAAATATATGATTTTTAACTCAAATTATACAAAACAAATTGTATTATAAAAATAAAAAAATCATTGTTACACTGTACAGCAATTTAAATTACAATGCTCAACAATTTTGCACAATAAGTTAATTCCTATAAAATATTTAGAATTAAGGTACAAATTGCATGCTGACTCTGCTTTTTTTCTAACACGTGTAGTTATGCTGTTGATTTAATCGAATGACAAAATTTATGAATGATACAGGACGCATTAAAAAATTGTCATTACCAAAAAAACATTAAATTTTATTTTACATATTAATTTTTATTTAGCGTAAATTCTTAGTAAATGCGTGACAAAAAATATTTGTATTGAAATTTAATGATTTTCGCGATTATCAATGAAAGAAAACAGCACCTGATGTTAGTTTGGTGACTCATAAGGTTTTTGATAATTAACGAAAATATCGAGTCGTTCCTATTATGTATCAATGTATCAAAGGCAATTTAAAGCATAAGGTAATGTTTAGTATACCAAGCAATATAGAGTTAATAATACACATCCTAAAGGATCAGTCGCCCTCAAACTTTTTACCTTAGCTTGTGCCTTTCATAATTAAAACGATCTTATCGCATGCGAGGTCAAATTGGCTCGAGAAGAATAATAATAATAATAAGTTTGAAGGTATAAATACATGTGTTGTATACACACATCTTTTTATTTATTACACCTGTCTTGTAAATAACTTGCCGGTTAATCGAACTTAGACATATTATAAATACGCGTTGAAGTTTAAATTGTTTAATTGATTAAAGAGGCGTTAACTTACATTCGTCCAATTAAATCGATCACAAATCCAATTAACGATGCGAGAATGTAGACGGATCCTTGTGTTTATTGTTAATTTGTGCACTGTACACTTTTTAATCACTATCGCACTTAAACAAATATATTTGATGGAGTTATCTTATCACTTGGCTTGAATTAATTCTGCGAAGTAAACGAGTATGCTTTTTTATTATATTATATATTATTATTAATAAACATTTCGCTTCAAGCGTATTTATTAATGTCATGATAGAGGTTGTTTTTAAATGATTTATATAGGAAATTCGGGTGAAATGTTGCATTAATGATTTTTAACATATAATAAAATCACCGTGGGCCATTATCCAATTAAAGACAACGTATTATTTGAAGCGGCACTGTAATGATTCTTGACGCCTAAGGGCATGTCGTTTTTTGATACGTACAGTTTCAAA
Organism: Plectrocnemia conspersa; assembly: GCF_051122295.1. Classification (NCBI taxonomy): domain Eukaryota; kingdom Metazoa; phylum Arthropoda; class Insecta; order Trichoptera; family Polycentropodidae; genus Plectrocnemia; species Plectrocnemia conspersa. The sequence continues at coordinate 12,914,376 of NW_028277173.1, forward strand.
TAGCGGTTTACTACTATTATTATTATATTTTTATATAGAAAAGAGTGTCAGGAAAACGTATACAGATTATTCATGGATTGTATGTAAGTTAAGCGATAGTAATTCTCTTTATAAATTATAGTAATCAGGTACCAGATTTTAAACTTTTCGCATAGATAGTGTAATATAATAAAATTAAATGGGGAGATATTGGATTCTTTATTTTGTATAATTGACACAAATCGTGCAATAATATATTTATATGCATATATAAACAATATACTGTATATTAACTAAATGCTGATGCAGTGTTTCTCAAGCCTTTTACTCTAAAACATAGTTTGTGAAATATATATATATATATATTTTAATTCATTATTTAAAAATGATCCTAAAGACATAGATTTGCAGAATATTTATTAACTACAGTACTATTAAGAAGTACATAAAAACAATAGTACAATGAAATTTATAAGAAATAAACATTCGTATGTATATACATATATACTAAAAATTTCATTGAATACTTGACACGGTTATTTGAGCACTTTAAACACAAATCTACAATTGTATAAACAGAAGGGGGAACAAACTATTCATTAGACAAGACACAATGTTGCATAATGGACTATAAATGTGAATTATAGAGCTGCATTGGCTACAAGAATTGATATTAATCCAAGGTTGTCAAAATAACATTTAGTCTAGAACACTTTTTGTGTACTTTGTATTTATTTATTTCTAGATAGCGATGTACAATTTCGCTTTAAGGGATTTTAAAAGACGGTAGCTAAATATGGCAATCATTGAATTGAAAGTTGAATGCTTTTCTCGTGGTCAAATTTATGTCGCAATGTCACGAAAGGAGCATTCGAAACGCATATACATATACTTATAATTCAACAAAAAATAAGAAGGATTAATTATAGAGAAAAGTTAGAGACCAAAATGAACGATCTGAGCACCAAGCACATAGCTGCAGATGCTGCAAGAATTGATAACAGTCAAAGAGGATGCGTATTTTTCAGTAAGATTTAAATTTGCTTCTTAAAAAAATTCAAGTAACTTTAATCTTTTTGAGAAGCAAATACATGACATTGATTCGACTTCAGGTCTACTAAGAGCTTGGATACTTAAAAATTTCTCTTCAGCCCCTCAATTCCTACAGCACTTTATTTTTATATATATTATATGCAAGAAGTGAAAAAATATAGGTGTCCTAAAATTAACGCAAGATTTGAATTAAATAGAAAACACATTTTTTTGTTTTTAGATTGTTATTTTTTTTATTGAATCATAAAGAACATAGGATAGGATTACTTATGATTATTATTTATTTTTACTAACCCTAAACTCTCAGCTGTCAACATTTACTACACAAATGACGGCAAATTTAAATCTTGCGTTAATTTTGGGACACCTTTATAAGCTATCCATTAATAATCCATATATTTTGGATATATAATTTGTATAAAACGAGGTATTGGATACTCTTGATTCAAAATATAAATAAAATAAACAATTGAACTATTATAAACAACATTGGTGAATAACCTTTATGTATACGTTTTTATGATACACCTTACTATGTATATTATTATTAACTGACATGTATCATCACTAAAAGGTAAGCTATACAGCGTCAAGCTATACGAAAGTCGAAGCACGGTACAACACAGCGCTGTTATCCAGAAAACGAGGTAGGTCTTGGTGTAGCAGCAGCACCAACCACAAGCCCTTCCTTCCGAAGGTAACTCTTGGCAGTCAAGGACAGGTGGGCGGTCGTCGGAGGCGCCTCCGAGTCGCCGCCGAGTCACCATTCATAATCACAAAGGAAACGTCGCAGATTGTGGACGATTTCACACACAGAAAAACAACCGAGAGAAGGCGTCACTACTAGCGATCGTACGGCAACCACGCGGTGCGGCGATCGCCGGCATACTGTCGCACGCCCGCTGGTGAAGCGGCAAGAAAAAAATAACACCGGTATTCTTCGAAAGAGAAGAGGTCGGAAGAGAGGAGGTGGACTCTCTCGGAGTGCCGAGGAGTAAACTTGGCTCGATCGTACTACTACTCCGTTCCTCTGTGTTGTATGTAGACACCGCGAGGGTCGGAGCTTTCGCGCCAAAGGAATTCGAAGCTTTTTTCTTATTGTATTTGTTGCCGTTTGAGTGTGAGTTAATCGCTTGTTGGATAATGATAAACAATTCGCATACATGTGTTCACATTTTATTTTTAAATTTCATATTTAATCAATATAAATATTATGGAAAAAGTTTTTTCGGAAAATTATATACATATAATTAGACTCTTGATCTAAACTTAAGCAAAATCTAAAATGTATTTACACATTGACATGATAAAATTACGTTTTTTTACTTGTGGTGGATTGCGTGACCCATAAAAATAGCAGTAGACGTCGGGTAACTTAATCCCATTTCAACTATAATTTAATAGTACACACAATGTATTGTCGAGTGTGTGCAGCACAAAAAATATTTTTAAATTTTGTACGTGTGAAACTTCTGTGGTTTGCCACTTCATAAGGATTGCAAACTTTTTTACTGTCGGGATCGACTTTTTAGATAAAAAAAATATTCACGAGCTACTTATCAAATTCCTAAAAGGGGTTCTGAGTGTATCGAAATGAGTTTAAAAAAAACGAAAATTCCCATGTAATAATCAATAACTTACAATATTTTTTATGAAAAATATTGTAAGTTATTGAACGTAATTTCTTTTACTAATTGTAATCTGTTCTTCGATTCTGTGGTTAGTTTAATGGCAAGTTTAAACTTCAATTTCTTGTGCCAAATCAACAAAATTAGGATAATAATTTAATAATACTAACTTTAAAGATTCTTGGTGTGATTATTTGTCAAACTCAACCGATTGTCATTTATTATCATTTTAAAACAAGAAATTGTTAAAGCTTCTTCTTAAATTTTATTATTTATCATTGATAACAAATTTGACAAAATATTTGTCCAAAAATCTTTCTTTTAAAGAAATATAAATCAAAAATATAAATAATTTCATATGCAAAATAGATTTGTACGTATGGAAATATACTATACACAGTTATACTAGCTTAAAACTAATATTCTTTAATTTTTTTAAGATTTCCATGATTTTAAATGAGAAGATTATATTGAATTAGGCAGTATCTATAAAATCTAACGGAGTTGAGATACGTAGTGTATGTATTTGTAAACACACATGATCAATAGGTACCATCTTAAATGAGTATTTTAAATCATCACAATCATTATTAGTATAATTTACTCTTAAAACATAAACCACACTCAATGACACACGATAATAGTAAAGTGCACGTTTTATCTATTGTTATAATATATTACAAACTTGTTCTGAGTGAGTATTTAATATATATATACATATATTGTGTTGTTGGTACAGTTAATGATAATCTAAATAGATAACCACTGTTGTTTATGCTACCTATATTGTATTATGATTTTAGCTTATAACTTGAGGTGTTCGAGAAAATAAAAAGGATATTCAAGTGGTGTTTATTTTCCATTTTAATTTATTAATTTATGTACATAATTTAATATTGAAGGTTTTCATAAATGTCAAGAACAATAAGTTTTAAAATATTGATAATATGATTTTATATGCAAAATAAAAATATATAGCTTGATTTTATTTACGAAAATATTTATTAAAAATAAGTTTTTAAAAAAAGATATTATAAATATTGAATTCATAGATATAACTCAAATCTTATCAATCGCTTGCTATAACTTTGGTACAAGATCTCAATAAGAGAACGCCCCGGGGATCGATTTCACTGAATTCAGATTGTCCATAATGTCTACATTGTGCACACCAGTTCTTCTCAAACGGTCGAATCGTAGCAATATATCGTACACGAGTGAGATATATATTTTTTTCAATTAGGAATTGCTCATCTGGCACTGAACGAAGCATTCTCGCGGTCTAAGGTTCCCGATCGTAAATAATCGGTAGAAAATTAGTCTGAAAATAAAAAATACAAATAATATATGATGTGCATTCGCGTTTGGAACTGAGCCAAAGTATGTTAGCACTTCCAATAAAATCCTTACAACCAACGTGCAAAGTGGAGACCATCAAAAGGCGCTCAAGATGTAACCGAACGAGTCGCATTTTCGATAAGTTAAGCTTAGAAGTTTAAATTCCCTGTTAATTAAAGGAAATAGAGCGATTAGAAGAGATTAATTTAAATTAAAGCTATTTTTGTACTTTTGAAAATATTTCTGAAGCAATTCTAAGCATTTTTAAATTTTAACATCATTTTGGAAATAATTTTTGGCAAAGCTTAAGATATAATATATTTAAAACATATGAAAACTTTTTTTTATGGCTTTTAATTTAAAATCGCTTTAAATTTTAGCAATAAAATTGCCGAGAAAATAATAGTTAATATATTAACATTGCAAAGATCGTTTATTTTATTTTCAATCATTCTGTATATAATGCATGTTTCTATAATCTCTAATTTCAATATAAGCTTTGCGTTTTGTCTAATCGTCGCAGATGCTCCAATAAAATAGGTCGAATGCATTTAATAATATTTATGGACTACTTTTAAATTATCGCCTTTAGTGCCATGTAATGTCGGACTGGAGTTAGCAAATCTGTGGTTATAAGTAAGTAATACGATGCAAATGCAAAGAGCGTAAAATGTTGCATAATTTTGACTCAGACTAGAATCCCGTTTTCGAATAAGTTTAGCTAATGCTGTATAAAATTACTTGTTTCACTAGTTTCAGCACAAAATGTGTACCAGCACAAATTTAAACTAATGTTATAAAATTTATTTTATTAGTTATCCTTCAGTCGATTATCAGATATAGACATATGCAAGTGTACATACGTTTACGGTACTTGAATACATCCAATGTCATTGTAAAATGACTTATTTTATAGCTCTTTATTCCAGAATGATTGGAAGAATATATTTTTTTAATTTCTTATATGTAGAAATATATGACATATAAATCAGTGGTTATAAACTGTTCACTGTTACTTTCCGATTTAGAAAGATCTTAAGATCCATACCTCCAAATATTATCATAATTTCCTCAATAAAATATATCTATCTCAGTTTTTAATTCAATATTAAATATCATATAATGCAGTTTATAACTCGTTTGTGTAAGAACCGATACATTTTTGTGTGATAAAAATGCTATTGGTTAAATAATTTTAGGAGGATGTTATTCAAAATCCGAGAAATAACTAATTTCTGTCTTGGAGGGAAATTTTTTTAGTTTAATTCTAAAAGTAAAATAAAGATATTTCCAAAAAGCAAGGCAGACGAAACTTGCGTTTTTTGCCTCAAAAGTCATTAACGTTCTTATATGTTTACCATTTTTCCTTATTCTCCGAGATTCCAAGAAGCTAGTAGGTCCCTGCAAATTATCCCTTCATTTTACAAACTTATCCGATTCGTATCATGTGTTCTATCCGTTATGAAGACGTCAGTAATGTGAATCTCGTGCAAGAGAGAACCACACCGCTAAATGGCGTCCAATTAATCAAACTTTATCGTCGTACTCCTTGGCAGTAGCATTCGTCATAGTGTCACATTAATCCGCGCTAAGGTGTGTAACCAAACATCTCATTGTCTCCATCCAGTTCCGGTCCAGAACGGTACGGGCCGAAGAATGTGCATCTCTGCATACGTACCGCAAACAATATCTCGTTTCTCTAAGATTATTCTGGTTTGACCAGAATAAAATGCTGGCGATATATCGTTAAGTCCCATCATGCATGCAACTCTCTTTGATATATCGCAGCATGAACATCATATTCAATAGCTATATTTTATTTAAAATATTAGCTATTCCATATTCAAAAGTAATGCTTCATTCTTAATACATGTCCAAGATTGGATTGAAAATGTTAAGATTTCTCGAGAATAAGTCGAGACCGTGGAAAGACTTTTGGCTGGAAAAATTAATAAAGGCTTCGGTTGACATACGTACGATCGCTTGCACCTGGTGCGAAACGTTCAACGAGTGCCGGTGTTAAAATAACTTGGCACGATTTCTAGGTAAATCCGCAAATTTTGAAGATGTGTATCGTAATAATGAAAATAGACACGACATACCACGCGTTCGAGTCTATTTTTAAGAGATTTATAATATTTGTAAACGCATTCGTAGTGCAATTGAAGTTTGTTTATTGAATGAGGTTATTTGTGGTGCGCGTAATAATTAAATATATTTTTTATAGAAAAAAATAGTTGTAAACAAATTACGAAACGACGTAATAATAAGTCTAAATTTGATGTGTATTTTTTTATTGTTTCGCTGGATTTTTAGACCCTTCTTAAAATCGTCAGTACTTGTTCTCAAGCACGTGTCCTGGAGGAGAAGAGGCGTAAGTGTTTGGAGCAAAGTAATAGTCCGAGCGCCGAGGCGTAGTGCAGTCTAGTGTGTCTAGTCCGGTTTGAGCTACGTTATATACATCGTCGTACGAGTAAGCCGTATTCTCACCACGTACGTTGGAGTAATGCGGCATACCCTTTCGATGGTTGCTAGGTACGCGGGTACTTATCGCGGGACTTCAAACGCGAGTGCGCTATGTCTCTTGACTGGTGTTATTATCTATGAGTCGTTACAAACATATAATTACTGTATTTTATGGGATAACTTTATTATAATTCAAAATAGCAACACTTTGAAACGTAAGCGCTAGTAATTAGGCGGCATCCAAAAACAGAGATATGTGAATACATAATAGGATCGTATAAATTACCTATTAGCGGCTTAAAAAATATTGTAAAAATTTACTCTTGTATATAATTCGTAGGAAATAAGAATTAAAATAAATATTTTAAACTTTCCCTACCATAAGATATTATTCTATCTATACTATTTGCTTGCATTATTTGATAACAAAACAAGATATGCATCTTTCAACCTCTACCTCTACTCCATATATATGTTTTTTTATAAATGCTGATGAAATATGTAAATATCTATAAACTATATAAGTACATATACTCTGGTTGATCTCAAATTTTAGGATTAGGGCGATATTTAGTTCTGAGCATAATTTGTGTTATCACGGTAAATTTCGTGGTCGCTTTCTTGCTTTCCGTCTGTTTCTATTAGGTTTCGTCGCTCGTAATATTTTTTCATAAGGCACTACATTATGGTCATTATGCATTCAAGCGCTGCAAAATGCCTGAAAGGCATTAATAAGAGTATTTGCTGAAGTGGCAGACATGCATCACCACACTAAACTCTTATTTACTGATGAATTGTAATGAGTTTCACCCGTTACCTATTCAAAAACTAGTTCTGACACTGGTCGCAAGAACCAGTTAGATTATTAAACGAAAGTATATTTTAAGTTTTGTTTTAGTTAATAAATATGATATTGAGCATTTTTAAACCTTTTTCTTCAAGTTTTTTATCGAATTTAAAAATAAAAACTGCATAAAGTGCTTCAGTTTTAGCATATTAATTCTCAACCAGTTAGATTGTTTTGATTTTTTTGGTCACATACAACAAATTTATTATTACCAAAACATCCGTCACTGGGTCCGCCTCGTGATCGCCAGTTGAAGTGAATGGTTTTATAAAATAAATATAAATAAAACATTTTGAAAGGAAGACTTCTTCGAAACACCATTGAAACGGTTTTTCCAAAAATATTACAGTTTATTACAACCATTCAAATATTTATATACATATATTAAATAAAATATTACATTTTTATATATTTCATATGGTAATTAAAATAATGTAAATATTTTAATACAGATATGATTTAATTGATAATATTTATTTTGAATTAAATTTTTTGAAATAAAAAGTGTTTGCGAACACTCATTTAAATTATTCAATTTAATTTTTAAAATGTATTACCTTAATTAAAAAATATTATTTTATTTTTATTATATTTAAAAATATTAATTTGATAGTTTTAAGTTTTTAAATCATTTTTAACTTTTTTTTATTTACTCAGATTGGATGCCAATGTTTTTCTAGTCAGTTTTCTCATATGGCAATACTGGCTCGAGGTGGGAGTGTCGCGCGATCGGTTGCCGCTTCATGGGTGTGTCTCTCAGTTGTCATTCGCCGCGCATTGATTACAAGTCCAAGCGTGAGTAATAAATCCACACCCTACACATATCATAGTCGCAGCTTTCTATAGAAAACAACAACACTTAAGGCAGTTGTTGGTACACCGCCATTTTGAAATTTCAACTTTCAAATTGACGCCATTTTACGCGCGTTGGACGCACGCCTCTAAACGTCAAACTAAAAAAATAATCAATATCTTCTTTAAATAGTTAAGATTATATAAAGTTGTTCATTAGCATTGACACGAATTGGCGTTTTGTACGATTGTGCGATATCGCGCTTTCATGTCACGTACCACAATTAGATACACTGCGTCGTTAAATTTAGACCGACAATTATTTATTATTAATATTATTATGAAAAAATCTTAGTGACTCAGTTCTACCATTGTACTAGCGATTAGCTCCATAATAAACAGTGTGTTTTAATAATTAGCATGTTTAGATAGTATCATGTGAGTGTTTTTATCGTCTCTGTTTATTTTTATATAAATTCCTATTGTTTTCTTTAAAATATGTTATATGTTAATAGTAACGTAGAGAATCTTATTAGATTTTTATTTGAATTAAATAAGAAAAAATAATGAATAAAAAAATATATTTGAAATAATTTTTTTTACCGTAATTTAGAAACTGTCCGAAACTGCATTTTTCATTAATATTTTGAACATACAATAATCTTTGTTGACATTGATGTTGACTAATAAATATTGAAATAATAACTGGTTTAGTAGGACCAACCAAATCAAATATTTTATTAGTATATGTAATGTAACAGATCCTGTTGTTGTAATCGACAACTGATTCATTGGGTCAAAATTATACAAATTCAAAATTTTTGTCTAAGATTTTGTCCAATTTCGATTTTTACTGATAAATATTGTCGTTAAGATTGATCTTAGAGTTAGCGTTAAACTATATTTATAGATATTTCTAGACAGGTTCTAATTAATCTTTTGACATAATTTAATTTTTTTTACTTTCATGTAATTTATTAATAATTCATTGCATTTTGTTTATTAGTTGTGTTAAATTTATTTATCTATTCCAGATTGAAAATATCTCAAAATGGCAGTAATCGAATCATGTTGGTCTCCATGTATATGGTCAAACAGCGTAAAAGTTGGAAGCCAAGCTGTTGCTTATTACACAGCGGCCGTCAGCATCGTCTTCATAACATTCGTCGCTTTTATGATGGATGGAGGTGATTCTACGCAGCTTTACAATCCATTGTTCGAAGCAGACATAAGCGGATGTAAGTGTATTATGAAGTTAAAGATATTCCTCTTCCTTATTTTATTTTACATATTACTGTATGTGATCAATCATTTGAAGTTGTCATTTTCTCGAGCAATGTGAAAAAAGAACGGCAACAAATTAAATGGTCAGAATTTAAATAAATTTTGGGTCAGAATAATAATCAAATGGTCAGAATAAAAATATAGGACAATCAGAATTAAAATATTGGAAAATCGTGTGAATTAAAAAAATATTAACATTATAAAATATCTCATTTGCACCAAAACTGTTCAACAGGTTAGGTGCGAGCGAACGTTGGTCAGAACAGTGAACATACCACTAATAATTTAACGAATCGATTTAATTGTATATAGGACACAAAGGTATTTAGAGCGGCGAAAGAAGCAGGAATTACACCTTGATAATACTAATGATTATGAACTGCTGACATGCGAATGACAGATCGACCAGTTATAACAATCTTTGGCCTTACAACAATAACAACACCTTAAGATAACACTATTGCCAACTGAAAAAAATGATTCTAACCATTAGTCTAAATAATTCTTACCATTTAATATAAATTCCGACCAATTAATATAAATTCTAGCCATCTAATATTTATTCTGGCCGCTTGTATTCTCTCTTTATTCAATCATTAATCCTCCCATTGTCTTGATTGTTTCAAGTATTTTGCCACTAAAGGGACTCCAATATTTCTATAATTTATTATACATTTTTCCTTATAATTATTTCTTATTCCTTTTTATTTTGAGTAACTATTGCTAATCAATAAAATTAATTCTACTTGACAATGTATTTTTACTCCTAGTCTAAGTGTGTACAAAATAATACAAAAAATCCATTCAACCAGTTTTATGAACTAGCATTTTCCAAGGACATTTCCCACCTATGCACATGTATAGCAATTGATTGTTGTATTGTCAACTTTTATTCAACATCATTGTAAACAAATTAGTTCTGAATGTATTGTACAATCATCATACATCTAAATACTAATATTTTTTTACTTTTAGCTCTCCAAGTCGTCGGTGGATTGTTGATTTTATTTTTCGTTTTACTGTTTGGAAGTTCCATATTAATGGTATGTGTATATTTTGTTAATGTGTATATGTATATCAAATGTATAATTTTTAATTGTAAATAATATTATTTTTTAGGTAGTTGGAATTAGGAAGATGAACAGAGGAATGATGCTTCCATGGATGATAATCGTTTTATTAGCGATTTTATTCCAGCTAGTGTATGGACTGTGGCTCATCGGTGGATATTACATCTATGTAAGTTTATCAATTTACGCTATATTGATATAATATTACTACAACTAATATATTTATTTTTGCAGTTGGATGCTATTTACGCAGCTTTAATAGACTGGATTTGGATGTGTTACAACGTAAATATTTTTTTAGTTATTTATTGCTAAATACTAAATTTTTAATACTGAATGTTGTTTTTATTTCTTCAGATCTACTGCTGGATTTGCGTGTATTCTCAATATCAGATCATTGCAGAGATGCAATCTCCGAATATCGAGCTACTATGGCCATAAGATCGATCTTAGTAATACTGCACAAACATAAACATAAGAACGCGTTTAATAATTACATATGCCGTTTTTTATTCCATTGTCCATATTTTATAAAGAGTTACCAAAACAGAATTCATAAATTTAATGTATTATTTGAATTAAATTCGAAGTATGAATGCCTTTTTGGATGTACAATGGATGAAGACTAATTTATTTTTATGTTATGGTTCATATGATTTATTTTACTATATAACTTATTTATAATATAATGTAACATGCTCTCAAATGCTGTATACTTGACCAGTAAATTATATTCCATTTTAAGTTTGTTGATTAGTATTAGAATATTTAGAATGCATTTAAGGTTAAGCGAAAGCTTCCTATTTCGTATGATATGAATTTCTGTAATGAATTTTTTACCACAGTTTTAAAATACCTGACCTTAATGGCATTTCACAACATGTGTTTAGTAATTAACTTCCTTCATTTAAATGTATAAATTGAATCTAGATTTATTGATTTCTAGTTTTAAGTGTTTCGTGTTTTATATTACTTTTTTAGTATTTTTAAGGAATAATCAGACTGTTATATTCCAAAATAGTATCAGTAATTTGAGATTTTGTTATATTCGTATTTACTGATTCGATTATATTTTACAAGCATTTGAAAGTTAAATTTATCGTAATTATGTGATCAAAGTTGAAACTTTACCAGTATATTGAATCAGTGTCTTGTTTGTATAATTTAATACTAAAACAAGGGTCATAGTTGTAGTCAGAAGATAATTTTTAACATGATGTATCTTATTTTTAAGACGTATTTGATTAATGCAAGTGACATATTTTTGTATCAATTATTATGTAAATTGGTAGATATTTGCTGCAATATTTACAAAATTCGTAGTCTTGTAATACATTGATCGGTGCTATTTAGAAGTGTAATAATCAGTTATTGGGTTATTATTACACAAAAGCGTTAAATTATCTTCCTGATGATCAAAAAGTTGGGATATTCATTTTTGTGAGTTGTTTAGTTATTAGTTCAATTTTAGCTTTTAGGCTTTCGATCTGACAATTGTGAGGGAGTGTGTGTTTCCCAAAGAATGTGAAAAAAAATTTATTCCGTCCAAATATGACTGATTTTTCACGTACTCTGTGTAGATATTAATGACTTGAATATTTTTTTCTGATAATGATTTATAAAACTAATTAATAATAATTAGTTTTGTACTTGATTACGTATTTGCATTAATAAATGTTTTTTTATTATTCTTTTTTAATTTAATATATAATACAGAGATTGCCTTTTACTGATTTTTGTACAAATTATATCTAATGAGATGAAAATAAATAATTGTAGAATATATATATTTTTAAATTGTAGATTTAATTGTTTAATAATTTTAGCTTTTAATTTTAAGGCTTGGAAGTAACTTTTTTTGACAGAGATAGAAATTAAAAGTTAGCTCCATCTCTGTCATCTTTTTTCAATTGTAAAAATAATTTCGACTGTGAACAAGAGATGTCTAAAAAATATTTTCAACTTTAAAATTTTCTTTTAACACATCCAATCAAAAAATACAATTTATACAGAAACCGAAAACCACTAGTTTTCTTAGCCAAATCAAATATATAAAAATTTATCTTCACTTTCATTATTGCTCATTTGCCTTATTTCATACTTTTGTCTCATTCTTATTATAATATTTGCTTACAATACCCTCATAAATAAAAGATCTGGCGACAACATATGTGTGAGCAAACTTTTGCACCTAATTTTTCTGTTAACAAATTTAAATATAATATCTTTGACAGTTGTGCTTAAGGATTGTTATCTATTTTTGCAGCAACTGTTGGTTAATTTAGATCTCATACCAAATAAATGAAATCTTAACAATTAACATTTATCGTAGACCGACAAAACATTGTGAATTATTTTTATGTTCCTTGAACCTAAATGAGAGATTTCACATTGTGATATTGATTCATTGTGTAATCAATAATATTTCAGTTAATGTAAACCCAGAGACGATTACCATGGTTATTTTGTTTATTATGTTGTAGCTGGATTGTGTAGTGTGCTGTCGGTAACTTGTAATTAAGCTCATATAAATTTTAACAGATCTAACAAATCGTACCGAAACGATGTACTGGCTCCACTACACCACTGTATAAACGGAGTCGAAGTCGTAAAAAATTAACTTACTCCGACTCTGTTTAACCTTTTTCCACCTCGACCAATAATTTTTTAATTGTTCGTCATGCGCCATGCGTTTTAAGTCGGTAATATGTAGTAAACAAAAGTTTTTATGCACTCAATCAAATACCCAACAACAGCCGACCGGCCAAATACAATCACAGGCTGGCGTGGTCACACGTTGGCACATATAATGGAGCGGCACTAATCCAAAGGAATGACATCCAGGGTCATGTTTCTACACTGGTCATATTTACATATGACATATTAGAAATAGTATGTATGTATTTACTAATTACTTTCACATCTAATTCACTAGCACATCATCTGACTCGTCCTGTTATAAACATTCAGAACTCGGCAACATTTCCATAGCCATAATCTACCACAAAACCCCTTAAACGTTCTTTTTTCATAAGCTTCGAAATTAATCCAGAAAAAACTAATATTATAGAATATGTATTGTCGTTTCATTGACCCCCCCCCCAATACATTTTTTGCATGGTCATAAAATCAGCATTTCTTAAAATAATTAATTGGTTATTGTTAAGCTCTTGCTATTCGTGGATATATATTTTAGTGCTAAGTATCACACTAGACGATCCCATGGAAAATATGCCACCCCCAAGCAAGTGCTGCCCGGGGCGGCTCGCCCCACCATAGCTACGCCACTGGGTGAAGAAATTCTCATGTGCTTCACGAGAGACCATATCATGCCAAAAAGTGACTGGTGCGCATTATGGCCAGGCGGCTTCATTGGGTCTTACTTTTTTCAAAACGTTTAAGGCTTCAAAAGACACCACTGGGCCACTAATCACGAAAAACATGTTTATGTACTTAACAACAATATTTTCTATGAATCGATGGAAATCTAGGAATACACATTTTCAGACAGGATCATTGCTGATGTTGACGATCAAATCAATGTGTTCAATCATTCACAACCTGTTGTACAGTTTTGTTAGATACAAATTCATCAGCAGCATAATAGCTTTGAGGGCTAGTAGAATCTGTGCTAATCCGTTCAGATTTAGGGAATATAATAATTTAATTGTTTCGAATAAAAAAATGAAAATTATTTGTGTTTACAAAGTCCGTTATTGAACATACATATTATTGTTGTAATTTTACCTAAGTACTTAACTATATAATATTGTTTTAAAAAAGTTGCTATAAGTAAAATTTTGAAGTTCGCAGTATTCTGATTTTGTTGTTTTAGTCGAGGGTTAAACGGGTAAATATTGAGAATTATAGTATACGAGTAAATCTATTACTATTTCTTATTGTAGCTATATGTATGATTTTAATCTATACGCCATATTAATGTGTTATATTATTGATTTTCAAGATATTCCTTGATGTTCATTGTTAATTTTACAGCATAATAAAATGTAATTTATTTTCATTTGTACAGAAATTACTTGCTGCAGAACGAATACCACCGTATCTTTATTACCTTTGTGTATCACTGTGAATAGGAAAAAAAACTCATTTCGGTGCTTTGAACTCTCCAAATCTTCTATTTACTCTTGAATTACCAAAGAATTGAACGAGCTTTGGTTTTTTCCCTTTGTGTCATTATAGTAATAATCGACCATAGCGCTTTTGGGGTCATCGCTCTTTAATATAATTCTACGCTATGGGAATAGCGAAAATTCTGACCAAGGGACGACAGACGAAATTGTTACGGTTAATTGGTCTAACTGTTGTTAATGGACGCATGATGAGAATGTAATTCATAATGGATTAAATGCGGAGAGTGAGTCTGAAAAAAACGCGTATGAAGCAATTAATTGTGACAGACCATCACCACATTAAACGTCCACAGTTTTAAACGAACGTGATGCGACACTTTGGCGCAACATCCTCTTTATGGTAACCATACGTAATAATTAATTCTTAATTATTATGTAAATGGCAGGAAAGCGACTAAAATATAAATTGAATAGGAAATTCTTGTGTTTAATAATATATTTTATGGCCACATTTTGATATGGATGAAGAATCTGAAGAAGTGTACCGTGACGTAATCGCGGTCAAGTGACTTTTGGAATGCTTCTGTGCCCTTTTAAATCCTTCAACGTCTGTCGGATTACCCAAGTTATGTTTCTAGTCGCCACTGTGTCTACTAGAAATAGGATTACGAGTATCTTCCATTGCATTAAAATTCCGATATAGTATAGTTGTCGTTTAACGCTTATTTTTTTATGATGGACGTTTATTAACATGTGCGGTACCTAGCAGTAAAATGTTTTAAAACATATTTTTTTTAATTTGTTTTAAAACGTGTTTGTTTTCGACGTAATACTGCGTCACATATTGTCCAAATCTGCTGGACTCATTTGTCAATATAAATATAGCAATTAATTTTATAAGCTTTTAGCAAGTGTCGATCATGGGTGGTCCCGACGAACACAATTTGTCATAAAACATTATTATTTCTACAGTTCTCATAAAAAATCACAGTTAATAATTTAAGTGCTTCAGCAAGAACAATATATTTTTCTTATATCAGTTAATATTATTACATTATCCAACTGTAATTTACAGTATTTTGGGTAATAAAATACAGAACATGAAAAAGTAAATTAAAATTAACTTTGTAGACAAAACGAAAACTATTGATTGTTATAGAAATCATAATATCAGCTATTCATAGAAAATAATAATATTAATTTATAGAAAAATATGCAAAATTTATTTGCCAGTTCATGGAAATACCACTTTATGTGTAATATATAATGGCTTTAATAAGTTAATACCACTTTAAAAAGTAAAATAAAAAATTCACTGAGAGCACAACTGTTTTAAGAATAGATATAATAAAATACAGCATATAGCTCATCTTCCAAATAATATTTATGTATTTATATTATGTCCATATCTAAAGTATTTGTTTTCAAAAATACATATACAAGAATTACCATTTATATATCTTTTTTTCATTTCATGTAAATCATAAATGGACCTCAAATTCTACCTATTTTTTTCTGCGGTTGAATCTTTCATCCTCTTGCACTTACAATCACTTAAAATATAAAGATCGCATTAATCCCTTTTTTTGGGCTAATAATGCAAAATTGGAGTGACGACTTATAACAGTTGTTTCATATATAATGTTAATTTGTGAGAAGTGACGTCTTCTTCCAAACCAAAAAAATAAGTAAAAATTGTATCGTCTATAGGCCTCTTTAAGCTTGTTAAGTTTGCGAGGGCGTACATAAGTCTCACTACCACCCGGAGAAGACCACTCGGAGAGTGGAATCAAACACACATCAATGAGCCGATCTGAAGGCTCAGACGACAAAAGGGCACCGCGCATCCTTCGGATCCGGTTCGAATCCACGCACCTCATTAACGTCAAGGGTCCAGCTTCATTGTCTCGGCCAAGAACAATCGCCGGAGGTACCACACAGTGTACTCGGACCATTGATGCGTGGGTCTGAATCAGCGTTTACTTTCATCGAGCCCACAATAATAATTATTGGAGACCGATGTCGACACGGATCGGGTTGAGCAACGATCTCTGGCTGACATTCTTCTTATCTTACATGTGTCATACAAGCATTATTTCTATACGATCGTTTATCATGACCGTTAGTATTATTATGATGATGTTTGATACTTGCGCCTAATGCGCTTTCGTAATTGATCCAAAACAATTTTAATTGTTCTTGATGTTGCTTTCATCAAGCGCTCTGAGACTGACAGTTGTTTCATTATGTTTTATTTGGATTAAATAATAACTAAACGTATTTAAAAGAAATGCTTAGAATATCTCAAGTACACAAACAATACTTGTTTAGTTACATTAACGCGAGTAGAGGTCGTCGTAGCGTGTGAATCTTTTTTGAAAATGACAGTAAACAACACATGCGTGACATGGGCGTTTTTTACTACAAAATAATTTGAGACTATGTCATTGTAAATATATGACAAAATTCTCAGAATTGATTTAGGTACATTATACACATTTCATACAAAATACTGTATATACACTTGGTGTAAGAGAAAATTAAAAAATATTTATGTTCAGGTAAACACCACCATGATCTTATGTAACCGCAGAAAACGTATAAATATATACCATTACAATATTTAAAAAGGAAAATTGAAAGTTGTAAATTTATCTCTAAGCGTGCAGTTGTGAAAAATGTCACCAAGCAATACTATATAAATTTATATCTTATTCATTTTATGGTATTTTAAGAGCGAGCGGCCTCAAAATATTTTTTTCGAAAGGCACTACTTCTTTTTTTGATACATTAAATCCACAATTATAGTGTAGCAGAATTTATTTTTGTTTTCTAATATTTTTATATTTGAGAGTTTCCTTTAATGACGGGCCTGTAGCATTTTCAGTTGCTTCTAAATAATATATCTATACTCGTGTTAAAATCTCAGTCCTATCTTTAATGTATTCCAAAATTCTGTTATTTAAATCTCTACGTTATCGTTAACAAAAATAAAAACAGTTTGTATCTTACCGGTCGTTCACACTATGACGTATACGAGACGATTTATAATAATTTTTTTTATTTCTCACGCTCTCAAGAATTTTCACCAAAAAATAATTAAATTGCCCTAATATTTATTATTTAACTTTTCCCAGGGCCCCAGGAATTTTTCTAGTATTTATACCTCATATTTTTTTCTAATGTGATGTTTTTTTATTTGTTAACAGAAATATGACTATATCATTAGCAATTAATGGGATAAAACATTATTTTATATATTTAAATATTATTATTATTCGCATACATTCGGGTACGCACACTGAGCCAATCCATATTTGATAAACTTAGTCATAGTTTCTTTCAATCATTGTTTTTAATATTCTATACATATGTATCTATGTATTTTAATAAATTATACGTATGTTTAGTATGACACATATGGTTTAATATTCTTACGATTCATAATATATTGAGAGGATTTTATAAAATTATGTAATATATTTAGAAAATGATAATGCTATATATATAGGAGCAGGTAATGCTATTAAAATTGTAATAGGTATAATAAATAAATTACATATTTCATGTGTAAGAAAGCTGGAAAACTTTCGCTTAACTTTTATATATTGATATTTTAACGGGTACAATATTAGCTTATAATAATTACTAAAAAAATTGTACTAAGCAATTATTTTGGTAATTAAACATTTATGAATTCACTCTATTAGAAAAAAAAACTAGAAGATGTAACTATTGCTTTTGATAATTAAGATACCTGTAATAAATAGTCAACTTCCGGCAGGAGATACTATCTGAAGAATAACGAGGTAATTGCCCTAATTGCCAAGTGCTTGAACTACTGACTACGTGTTAAAATCTTTCGACATAAATATAATTAAAGAAGTGGATAAAATACAATATAAAAAACACGTTTTTAATTTAAAGATCAGACATTGTATCATAAGATTTTTTAAATTCAGATAGCTTTACATTGCATCAATCACTGTTTTTGACTGACTAAATGTATTGATGCACGTAGAGCCGTATATGTACGTATGCAATTTCTTTGAAAGTTTTCCTCGAGTCTTTCGTTCACTTAGTAAGCAAGAAAGCAGCGATTGTTTGCAAATTGTGCAGGTGGTCTCCCGATGAAGTTCAGACAACTTTTTCTGGACGATTGTCTTTGAGGGCTTGCACTCATGAAAGTTTACATCAATGTCTTAAAATATAACAATTAAATTCGAGTTCGTTTTATTGAAATATTAATTGAAACATACATTTGTATGTATATTTTGCAAGGCAAAGATTTATGATGGCTCATTGTGTTTATCTTATATATGCTTTTTTATTATCGCACTGATTGCCTATTGTGGACCCGCTTTTTTTCTAATACTTCACAATGTAAAAAAAGCTACATTAGCAAGTGAACCGACGAGTCGTTAAATACAAACCTCTTTTTTATTTGTATAAGAGCAAAGTATGCAATGGGTTGTGAAAGTGTTAAAAGTGTTTCTGATTTGCATTTAGCATAGATAAAACGGCCTGATGGACAACACAATGGCACTCACCATTAACATCCTTTCGATGGTGTTTCTCTATCGGCCCGTGGCTTAAGCGCAAAAACGAAAAATACTGATTAAAGCTAAAAGGCAATGACTGAGAAGTAGTTTTTACAATACAATAATTTGTTCTAGTGTCGGGAAATATCACGCTATAAAGGATTTATATGATGAAGGAAGTCTAGAATGAGAAAGTTAATTAAAAATCTAATTTGTTATACGATTTCTAGTTTGCAATTAAAACCATTGTGGAGTAAAAAGAGCTTTATTATGAAATTGCTGGATGTTTTATTACGATTTTAGCAATTATATTATTATTATTCATATAAATAATTCTCAAGGTCGTCATGGTTTATATAATGCCCAAATATTCTCGTTCAAAAATAATCTGCAGCGAATTTGGGTATAATCGAGTGTGAAATTATAGCTCTTGTTGCTATAATGATGTATAAAAATAATTCAATTTCAAGTTGGAAATTCGAAATTGCTGTAGCAAGGTCTCTTAGAGGTTACGGAAGGATTCAGTTATATGTAAATAAGTAATTACATATAAAAAACTATAAAATAATTCAATAATTAGGATTGCATTCCATACTACGATAACTTTAGATATGTGTAATTTTTATTATACATAAAATATTGTATAGTAATGTTACAAATAATATTATTATATATCTTATACTTTGTATAAAGTGGGCATTTATTATTATTTAACTGTTTAGGTGCGCTGATCAAAACAGTGAACACCCCATGAATTACTCTCTGTAACGAATCTATTTAAAATGAATATGATATAAATTGGCAACAAGATTTACCTTATATAAAAGGTTTAATCCAAACATGAAACAAAAAATTATCAACATTTTTTCACGCATCTCGCAATATGTAAGATTTTCTCTTTCAAGCATTTGACGCCTAAGATGTATATATTAAAAATCAAACTTTTCGAAAGCATTTAATATTTTTGTCACATATTTAATATTTTCATTAAAAATAATGATAAAACATGTAAGTGAAAATGTCAGGCAAAATGCCTACATTTAGGTGAATTTCTGTGATTTCTATGCCTCTATTCAACTAGATTTCTTCTATATAAATTTCTAGAGCTGAAAAAGCAAAATCTTTGATCTTCATTTTAATTGTTTGATACGATTGTTCAAAGTGCGGCTTCTGATCAAGTTAATGATCTTTGCAAAGGTACTATTAGGGTTTCAACCTGCACAATTTGTTAAAATCAGCATGTAATTCTTACGATCATTTCGAATAATCAAAAACACATCTCGAAAGATAGATCTCGTGACTAAGCATTTGCGTTGATAATTGGAAATATTGCACACACATCACATCCGCCCTGAGATGTTATTCACCTATAAATACAATTGTTTGAAAAATATGCGTGCTAGACAATACACTCTACCTTGCGCATAATACTATTGTTATTATACCATTGGTTACCGATCGCCGAAGTGACTATTTGGATCATATCTCTTTAAATGCAGGAAAACATTTCATGGGTGTCACGCAGTGGTGTGACACCCACGGATGGCTTGCAAACATCCTCATCTGCAATTCATCAGAGCTGTCTTGAACCAACATATAATATAAAAATATGTGACACGACAATATGCGACAATAATACAACTCGACACGCTAGTGAATTTTAATTTTAAATCCATCGCCATCTACGTTTTTTATCTATGTTGAAACTTATATTTGTTTATAAAATAATCTGTTTTTTCTTTACTTTTTTGGCGTCAATTTTGCTGTAAAGTCACACCATTTCGACCTCAAAACCCGAAAGTACGAAGCACATTCTTGCCATGCCAAATTTTCATTAATAATTTAAACCCAGATTTATTTTTATGCATTGCAGGTGTACACTGAACTAATGAATTTGGTATCTAAATCATGTTTTTTTCTGCATCATATCCTATGTAATCATATATGTTTTTATTTATAATTATATGTTTTACTACATAAGACAGGAAATCTAGGAGCGGATAGTACCTGAACATGTTCTCACCGAATTAATTTTATAAATATAGTACATAATAGACATTGCAATCGAAATGCAGTTTCGCACCCCAGGTTGGAAACCCTAAAAATAATGATAGTGTGAAATATAATAGTATTATCTTATTAGAGTAAAACAAGTTTCGCTCCTGATTATGATAATAAAAATTTACTTTTTATATGTATAAGTGTTGAATTGTATTATGTTATTATGCAAATATAAACCATTTTTTCCTCGGCATCAAACCGCCAAGCGATCCTTTGACCTTAAAAGGAAATCACTTGTCCCTTTGAATGTTGTTTATTTTTTGCCTTTACTTCTTGCTTTTCCATCACGTTCCTTTTGCGCTCGTTCTGCTCGGGACGTCTTTTGAATCGAATACTTCTTCTGGCCGGTTCGTTGTCTTCTGGTTTCCTCTCTTTGTTTTCTTCTTTTTACACACAACAGTTGCCATTGTGCGTGCCGGCTACCGGTCTCTTATTAATGACCGCTCGCTTGCAACATCGTTACAATTATGCGACAATCGTTCATGAGTTGTACCGAGTCTGAAGTACCCACTATACGCATACAAATATTTGACAAATTCCGAACTAAACAATAAAGCAACGAGTCTATTGCCATTTTCGCAAGAAACGGTTTTAACGAGTCTGTCTAAGCTTTTGAATGCGCTGAAGGAAACCGTTGAATTGTTATGGAAATCTTTGACTTCTTCTCGGTTGCATATGAAAGCGTGCCTAATGAAACGTTATGAATAATAAGCACCGTTCGTATATAACAATTTACTTCTAATAAATAGAAACAGCGTACAAAAGAAGCATTCTTATAATGTAAATATACTTCAACGCTTGGGCATATGACTCGTAATTGACAGTTATTATCGGAAAAGTATTTCTTTTAATTAAAATTAATTGATATAATTGAGCTTCTTACATAACGCGGTAAACGTCTCGCGATCCAAAAAGAGAAAAATCGATATTTTATGTACGTTTAATTGCTGGAGATTTGGGTCGAGCTTCTGTCAGCGTCTATATTATTTGGTTATTTAGTGTCTATAAAACCAATGAATTATTGAGTCAATCGGCTAAACTTGGTGGTAGCTTTGTATGGTCCAAAGGAATTACAATTTATTCAGTGCATCTCATAAACAACAATCTAAACTCTTTTTGAAATGCCTCTTCTGATTATAAATCTTAAAATCATCAAAGCGTAACGCTGAAACCACTTATTTCTTAAGATTGAACCACAAAGGAATTCTTGAACGTTGTCCTGCGTCCGCGACGATAATAATTCAGTTGCAACTTCAAAAAAAGTTGTACTCAAATAACGTTTTAAACAGTTAGCAGCACGGGACATATAAAGCAAATATTTATCTGTTTTAATGCAATTTTAATAAGATAAACTTACTATGTAATAAATATAAGTATAAATTTAAACCTCTTTCAAAAATCACGTTAATTAAAGATTTAGGCATAATTCTGGAACAGCTGATTTTTAGAATTCTTTGTTCAATCCCTAAAACTGTTAGATTTTATGATTTAAAATCTTATATATAATTGTTCTATTACTTAATTGTACTTGACTTGGTGTCCATATTATATGTAAGCTTTATGAAAATCTTTAAAATACATACGCAATATAATAATTTTAGAAATGTATTGTAAACATTTTAGTTAAAATATCTTGTAAACATTTTTGGCCAAATTCGTTAACCAGCATAACACAAATGGCTATTAAAAAAATCGTAATTAAAATTCCTAGAAAAAAGTAGATTTAAAAAATCTTCTTCCATACACAGAAATCTAACCAATTATAGCAGCTTTTAATGTGAGTAATTTCGACTATAAAGAAGTAACATATTAGCCACACTATCAATCCAAAATTAATGCGGGCTTATAATAAACAGTACATAATATTATGATTGTAGAATATCTATGGCCTTGAGTGTAAATTGGCTAACTTCTCAAAAATAGCAAGTTTATATTTTATTCGAACGCACATCTTAAAAATAGCGAGTAGTCATAAAAAACTTACAGTATCATCGCAAAATAAGTAGTGAAATGGCTATCCACGCAGTTTTCTGTCCTTGCTTGAAAAATTGTCAATTATGAAGTTGGATAATTTACATTTAAGGCTATCGATATAAAAAATGCATAAATATTGATCTTGGTTTTAAAAGGATTAAATAGAAAAAAAATAAATTAAATTCAATAAAGTAAATCAAGTAGTAGCACTAAACATGTTTACGTTAAAAATATTATATTAAAATTAACAACTCATATATAGATATCATACAATAATTAATTATATCTTTACGTTATTTGCGTTTAAATTATATTATGCGGTGTATATGTAGATTAATCCCTTAATTTACGCGGTAGATACGTTCCAGGAAATATTTCGTAAATCCAGGCATAGCACGAAATTTCTAATAAAAAGATCGAATAGTATTCATGTGTACTTTTTAACGTTTAAGTAAATGAGATACGCGCGCACTTCAAAAAGACACACTGCATGGGCAGTAATAGAGGTTCCAGGTGTAGGTCAAGTGCAAGTGGGAGTTAGTTATTAGCACATGCGTCTGTATACCGCTGTGCTACATGTGTGGAATCAAATATGTTTGATTTGAAGTATTTAAAAAAAAGTTTTTCTTAACCTCGTAAATCGAGGAATAACTGTGTTATATTTACACAATGCTGATTACTATACATACTAGGTGCATAGTACTCGTTAAAGGATCGTACATAAATGTTGGAATTTTAAGAATATTTTCTGTTTTTGTCTCCCACAAAAAACATATCGAATTCTACTTTTTAAAATAAATTGCTATTGTATTGTATTATTGTATTGGAACATACTGTTTATCTACAATCATTTTTTTCATGTTAAACAAATGTAAGCCACGTCGTTTTTATTTTACTATTTCATACTGTTTTTTTTTTAATTTTATATCTCGTTAAACTTTGACTTTGATCGATCATTCAAATATTTAATCAATTTTGTATGACTGATTAAATTTAATAATAATAAAAAAATATATTATTATATTACATTCACTAATATGAATGTTAAGGCCGAAAATAGCGCAGTAGATAAATGTTAATGCTAGTCAAAAAGATCCTTGGATTGATTTCCGTCGGTAGAAAATCTAAAAAATGTTGTAATAATTAAATGTCTGGTCTATACTAAAACAGTGCACTATAAAAACGATAATTAATTATTTAATTAACTATTTATTATTATAAAATATTAAAATTGCAATTATGTACAACAGATGTCTCTAGCATAAAAAAACATTCTCACATAACAAATCAATAAAACTTTCGAGATGAAGTATTCGAATCACAATTTTCAGTTATTTTTTTTCATTTTTTTATGATTGGTCTTTTTATACTGACTTTCAGCGAAACTGTTATAATTAAATATCACGTAGGTAAATCGCCCATCAGTAATTCATCAAGACAATTATAAATCAATAATTTTTCCCTGTTACCTTTCTGTCGATCTCTCCGTAATTAATTTATTGGAATGTTAAGCCCCTAAATAAGTTCCATTTTGTTTGCTTGTCGGCATAAGTATTGTTACAACTTGTGTTTCTAAAGTTATTATTACCAAAGAATGGTCTGATGAAAGGTCCAAGGAAGATTCCACTTTCAAGTAGGCGCTTCATATTCCTTTTGTCACGCAGAAGTCTATAAGGCGAAAATTTTATTCTTATCCGATGGCCAGTAAGTAGGTTCTCTAGTTAAAAATTTTTGCTCATTATTTTTAAAATTTATCTGCGGTTCGGAGTGATTAGCTAAGAGCCCCCTCAATGTTTGGCGTTACCACCTGCAATAAATCTATCGCTAATAGTACCGTAAATTCTTCAAAATCTTTTTTATTTATTGCATGTTTAGGTGAATAATATACACTTATTTTTATCGTTCTGTGAATTTTCAGTTCATAAGAAAAAATATTACAAAAATAAAAACCTTTCAATTTTGAAATGCTGTTATATATTCTATATAAACAATATGTTTTTATTATTATACATCCTCCGTACACTCACGTACCATTCCGAAGCTTTTCATTACCATTTTCAAAGTTCCTTTTTAATTAAAAGTCTATCTCTTTTCTCAATTTACACTATGAAATGCTACAAGAAGTACATTATGATGTATTTATAATAAAAAAATAACTTTCCAACCATATGTCCAACGCGGTCCGCGGATCATGGAGCGTCCCTGAAAAGCAGGAAACGAGTGTAATTATTCCCAGAGATATTAAATTTATTGTGATCGTACCCGGCATGTGAATGTTCGAAATGCCTTTCACGATTTCCTGTGAGGCATTTAAATAAAAATGCTTAAATGTTTATCGACGGAATCCCACGAGGGATGGTCTTATAAATTTTTGACCTTATGAACTCTGAAACAATGATCGCGAAGCATGGACATTCCGCATACGAGGGATTAACATATTACATTTTTATATAGTATATGACATTTCTTAATTATGCCTATGTTTTCTTAGAGTTTATTTTTTTTAAGTAATTTATAAATGTAAGTTAATTTTTTACAGTGTAGAATACATTCGTAAAAAAATATTAGAATCTACACTATAAGAGATTTTTTAATAATTTATTATGGCAATGTATAATACAGTGACGAAGTTACACGATTTACGAAATATTTCCTGGAACGTATCTACCGCGTAAATTAAGGGATCAATCTACATATATATCGCATAATATAATTTAAACGCAAAAAAACATAACGTAAAGATATAGGCGAGCTTCAAATATATAATGTATTCATATTCACAAAAGATATATCAATTTTGAATACTATATCATGTCATAGATTGTCGGATCAAATATTGAAGGTTAGTCAAATTCTACTATCAAAGATTGCCGGACAATTAGATATATCATTACAACAGATTAATCTAATCGATTATATGGTTTACATGTATAATAAAAACCGTAACAAAAATCATACAAAAAGCCGAAAAAACAGCTCGTGAAATACGTGTGTTCATGAATTTTTTTATTAAAATTATTCAGAACTAAATGAGGCAACAAATTTATAGCATAAAAATAAAAAAATAATTTTTATCCTGCCGTTGAGAATATTCGCTCGCTTTCCGTTGATGTTGGCTTTATTGTGAGAAAATATTATTTATATAAAAGATTAGGATTTTGAGTCCATTCTACAGTTGGATGCAAAATTTTGAATTGAATTCGTTGACTAAGTTTTTTTTGATACCGGAAAAATATTCTTGTAGTTATTTATTTAATTTTTTTATCATCAGTATTCTCATTAATTATTTCAGTATCCGTTTCAGAACTTTCTAAGTCAGTAAAAGTCGTTCTAATCAATCTTTCTCATTATTTTATAGTTTCTTGGCTTTTCTAAAAAAATGTGTTAAATAAATGGGTTGTTTATTTTTTCTCTAAAATTTTTGACTATTATATAATAGTAAAAATATCGAGTATAAAATATTTGAATCTCGATTCTAGGGTCATGGGACACGAGATGACATAAAAGCCGGGAATTTTCGGGAATAATTTACCGCGTTCTCTCAACACAGAATCCCTAATTTCGAAACAAGTAAAGATAAATACCGTGTAAATGTCAACATTAAGCTAAATATTATTTTATAAGTCAAAGGGGCGGATGAATTTGGCATGCTATTCTCAATAAATTCTTTCCCTATTGAATTTAATAGGTAATAATAATATTATCTGTCGTTGCACGACGACGAGCGGTGGTACGCAAAGGTGTTTATTGATAACAATAAGCACATTTACGCGATCAGGTTTTGTTTCATAAATACATATTTTGATTTTATTTTTTAATCTTACTTTTTAACCTGATACGCGTAAGCCCAATACGTTACAACAGAATAAATCAATCAGAAATAATGAATGCTTGCAAGTTAGTAAAAAAAACCATCAGACAGAAAGTGTAGGAATCGGTGACATCTATATATAATTAAAAAACAAAAAAAATTTTTGTATTATACGTTATTTCACGTTTTAATTTTATGCTTTTAGTATTATTATTTATCGGGCCTAAAATTTTGCTATTATATTTGTATATATATATTTGTTTTAAGAACATAATAAGATGACATTCAGTTTACTACCACAACATAGTAACATTCGACTCCTGATTACAAGACGCTACTTTGTAGCATAAATAAACCGACAGTGATAACCACCAATAAATAAATAAGCCGATATCGTACTGTTTAAAGTTACGGCAAGTACGGGGCGTTATCTTTGCGCGTTTTAACCGGCAAATGGAATTATCGGATGTTTTCCCCCATGGCATTGCGAAATTCGCGTCCAACGTTTGTTCCCCTGTCGTGATATAAGATAGCAATGAAAGAAGAGGCATTGTCGATCTATAAAACGGCAAACGTTCTATGCGTGTATTCGCGGAATGTTAACGAAAGCCCGAGTATGCGAATGTACGCTCGCAAATGCGTATTGGTGATTAAATTTACATTTAAATTATATGAATTCCCGACGCTAGTTAAACCGGTATTGGGTAAATTAAAATATGCAATTGTGCGATTTTTCGTGATTGTATGCTATCGGTAGACATTAATTGATTAGTGGTCGTGTGTATCGTTTAGTGAGCATTAAACACGTATAAGATTTATTAGTCGTTTTTTTATTATGAGTATAAAAAAGTGTAATTTATTTAAAATAGATAGACACGAATTTAATATTGGCAGCTAGATAGTACGAATATTATTATATTCAATTAACGTAAATATCGCTAAGAAACTTTCTGGTGGAAATAGTACCGGTAATATTAATAAATTTAGTGCATCTAATTATCCTAAGTCCTCCATGACCTCCATGGCTAGATTTGCTTAGGTGCTGATGATACAAAACTAATTATAAAACACAAATATAATTGTGTAACAATTAAAACATTTAATATATAATACATGTAATACACATTGTACTCTTAATTGTCTGGATGCGGATTATCCGTACTTGAAATAAAAGTATATCACAGTCATGTGTTGTGGAGATGCATTTGGAGTTCATAAAATGAAACTTTTGGTGATTGGAAAAGCAAAAAAGACTTAAATCATTTAATAGTGTTATATGTTACGACAGACGATAAATTGCGAGATTTTTTCTCCGAGCGGTGGTGGAGAAGTTAGCGGAGGGATATTGTCAGTGGACGATCCTCAAAGTTCTGATTTGTGTGGCAGCGACAGTATATTCTCCGAGCGGTGGTGGATAAGCTGGATCCAGGATGGGTGTCTGCTGATGACTACGTTCTCCTCATCCGAGTCCATGCTTAAGTATCCAGGGCTACAAAGCTTGCTGACCAGCTACAATTATGCAGCGATTATCCAGCCAATCGCTGCAGTCACTTCTTAAAATGGCGAAATTGGTATACGCCTTTAGAAAGCGATATTCGCTTGATGGGCATTGCATTGCAACGGGAATCTTGTGGACCGTGATTTATTATACCCGTGACCGTTTCGCAACAAAGAAATATTTTCTCAATGACGGAGAATATTTACAGTAAGAACAAAACTCGGAATTATTTATGGGATTTTTTCTGGTCGTAACCAAGGCTGTGTGGTCTATCATTTACGCTATTGTCTTGTTTCCTTGTTGATGGATGAGCATTTTAGTCACAGTAAATTTACGCAAGTTTTGAAACAAAGACCCTTTCAAGTGTGGTCATCTGTGTGTGGTCGCTACAATAAGTATACAATATTGTACTATATATTATGTTTCTACCTTTATTTTGAATGACTTGTAATTTAGAAAAAATAGTATCACTGACGTTACTGAGAAATGAAATAAAGTTCAGGAAAAGATCGAAGAGTGGTTTAATCTTGATTTAAATGATCTGGGTTTTCAATGTTAGAATGATGCAGATATTTTTTTCTATTGTCACTCAAACAGAAGATCAAGGGAGTGATAATGAGAATACAAGTGAAAAAGATACTAACTATTACATTAGTTACAAGACGGAACTGACTTATGTTGCAACTTTACTGGACTACATCGATAAAAGAGATTCGAATATCAGTTATTATTTTATGTTATTAGGTCTTAAGAGATGGTAAGATAGATGTTAGATTTTATTATGGCCAAAACTTGCGTAACGAACTTCTTTTTTTGGCGACTCTTGTGGGCTCGCACGCCGGTACGGGCTCCGCGCACAAATAATAAGCAACATGCAAATTTAAATTGTCAATAAATTGCCACCCGTCACCTCCCGTCGCCAAATTAAAATGTATATGTATCTTTCTTATGATTAAATAATGTGAACTTTTAGTTATTTTCACTTTTTTACACCTAATTATATCGATATTATAAATAAATAGTTAATTGTTTATGCATATGGTATGCCATATCATATTATATTAATAGTTACAATAGCCATATAAATTTAATTGATACGCTCGAACATCCACTCTCTAATAACGATTTCTGGACATGGCATGATTCACTATCATTATACACGTACACAACACACATTAGAACAAATTGACATTATTCATAATGAACATATGTGGCCGCAGTGGCCGGGGGCCATCGGCAACCGACCGGTCACCATCATCATCATGCCAATTCACCGGTTTACAGCGTTTTAAACCATGTCACGGTGACGCGAGTTATGAAACGGCGAAAATACATTATACGACCAGTTCGGGCCTTACGCATTCTTTGTGATCGAATTACTATATGTTATGATATACATACATATACAATATAATACATAAAAAACATGGTGTTTGATAAAAAGATCTTCAGTCGCGTGGGCGAGTAGCGGTCCGCGTGCCACTTCCGGACCCGTGCAATGATTGTGTTTGAACTCATGGTTATGCAATTATATCATCATAATCGTATTCATGGCATGTGCATGTTGTTTTCAATTTTAAAACGAGCTGGATTATCATACATTTTAATAATTTATAATGACGGCCCAATGTTGCTGACAGTGATTATTGTTTGTTGCTATCGCGATTTATATGATTTATATACATATAAAGAATTCTTAATAGTTTTAGTTGCTCGTTTGAAGAATGTTGAGAATGATTGATTTATATAAAACCGTCTGAAAAGCTGCATTAGAAAACATTATTAATATTACGTAAAATAAAAAATGAATTTTTAGTTGGAAATTGATACAGCATTATTATTCCAAATGAATGCAATAATTTGCTTAGATATTTCACTACAATTTTCTCTTATTTTTTGAGGAACAAGGGGCTTATAATATATTGCTGCTCAACATTTTAGATTTTTACTACGCGTTAAAATACTAACAATATTTTATTCAAGTAAGATAAAAATCTTATAAGTTATGATTTGCAATTAAACTGAACTTTTTTTACACGGATTTTTAAACGATTTTGAAATAACACGATCTAAAAAAAATAATGAATACATATTTTTACTATTTTTTTATAGTGAAAAGATGTATTCATTATTTCACTATTACTTGTTTTAACACGATTCCCAGAAACTCCAATTCGAAAGAAACGAGCTATTTCTTTGGATGATAAATTTTGGATCATCTTAGGAGAGGCGAAGATTCCACATCTGTGGGTAAATGTTTTGGTCTGAATGAAACAGCTATTATAACAATTAAAAATAATGAAGATTCCATCCGAAAATCAGTAATTTCTGGATCAAAAATTAGTTCCAAAAAGTCATCGTATAGTCAAAATGTTAGAGAATATGGAAAAACTATTACTATTGTATTATTTTTCCTTAATTAAAATACGTACGTATGTATAATATTTTAATAAAAATATTTTTATAATTAATTTATTTGGTTTTAATTGACATTTTACGTGACATTGAAATCATTGAGTTCTTGTTGAATATGTAAAAAGTAAAATTGAAAAAGTGAAAGCATTAAGAATATTTTCTGAAATTTGTATGTTTACTTTCCGAATAACATAGTATAGAATTAAAAGAGCGACTAGAAAATTTAAATAATTATTTATATACACATATATGAATATACATATGTAAAAAAAACACTACCAGCAAAAATAATATTACTTGATAAAAATAGTCAAAATACGCGCATTCTATAATCTTAGATTTATTTAAGAAATCGTTTTACACAGTAATTCGCTTCCGCTCGCTAATAAGTAACTGATTTACTACTTTTATATATTATTTATTCCAGGGCTGTGGAGTCGTTAAAAAAAAACACGACTCCGACTCCGACTCCGATTCCGATATTTACCAACAACACGACTCCACTCCGACTCCGACTCCGACTTCGACTCCGACTCAAAAAAGTTTAATTTTATCAGGTATTTTTGGTGTTTTTCTACACGTTTAATATTCATACGCTATACACATTCATTATTACGCAATTAAAAATTCATAAATTTCATCACTTAAAAAATGCTCGGAGTCGCTCATTTTTCACGACTCCGACTCCGACTCCAACTCCGGCCAAAACACCACGACTCCACGACTCCAACTCCAACTCCGACTCCAACTCCAACTCCGACTCCGACTCCACAGCCCTGATTTATTCAATCAATCAATCACTATATAATTTATTTTGATTATCACAACCGTTTTTTTTAAAGTTTAGTTATAATAAAATCATTAATAGTCCCTTCAATACAATTTCACTGTTATAACATTTATCACAGAAATGATTTCACTTTTTATTGAATACTTTTAATTGAACTTTCTTGATCATAAAATTTTATAGACGCTATATTATTTCAATTAAATATTAATTGTGAAAGGATCAAATTGAATTCAAAGCCAAAAGGAGAATGTGGTTAGAGAATATTATATTTGCCAATTGCAAATATAAAATAAAATTTAATTACTACTGCGCATTACAATAAGAAATTACAATTATTGTTTATAAAGTATGTCAGTGATGCTGACGATGGCGATCTTCGTGATCAAGGGGCATTAATTATAAACATCTTCTACTAAGGGTTAGATTACCATCAATTCGATATTCTTCCTAGTCAAGAGGGTTATTAGTGTTTTTATCTGAATCAGATATCGTCTTTACCAGAGGCGCCCAACCATTATCATTTAAATTTATATTACTTTCGTAACGCGCGTGCGCATTCATTTAACACGCGTATAATATAAACTATTCACTTACCATAAATCCAGTACGTAACCACCGGTATAAATGTTGTATCATAACATAAGGTCAAAGAGAATTTATGACACACAAGAATAAGAAATCATCCTTATAGAAATATGCAGTAGTAAAATTTTAACCGTTACTGTGCTATCGTATAACCGTGAAATCGAATCTTAATTTTTTAAATTATATCATCAATAGCAAAACTTACAATTTTGGACTACTCACAAAAAAAATATGGTATCTATATGTTGAGATATCTCAATTACAGAACCTTAGAATGCTTTTTTTATTGTGCATAAACTGAGAACCATTAAGAACTTCGCACATAAATATGATAGGAGATAAAAGCAATTAACGATGCAATAATGTGCACGGCCAATGGGAGATGCGCTAACGAGCTACCAAGATCGCAGAGATAAAGTGCGAATACCACAATTTACAATAATTATAACCGTTTTTCTTTATTAACAGGCGTCTGAGCAATGTGTATGTTTTTTTTATTCTTCGACTTATAGCCGTGCGTGCAGAAATCGCAATGAAAAGCTTGTGTCCCTTTGTGCGACGTGAGAGGGTGTCGATATCCTGCTGATTTGAGATTTTCGCACAAAAGATGTAAAAGTTGTTAATTTTCGTATTGTGACAAGTAGGCATAAACAGCATATAAATTGTGACCAAATCCCATTGTGAAACGATATTGCCTCTTTTGTACACCAAGGACTCGTAATCCATTCAACGGATGAATGCAATTGCTAAGGTAAAATATGTTCTTTGAATAGAATATGGACGTTTATGGGCAATTTTTAAATTATTAACTGGCGCTTACTTGGGAGAAGTACTTCATTTGAAGGGTATAAATCAAATATTTTGGTTTTCAATTGGTCGAATATAGAAAGACGAATCTATGGAGAAATATTCCAAGTGATCTATAAAACCTATAAAAGTGTTTTTGTTATAAAAAAATAAAAACGCAAAACGAAAGCTCATTTCTAGCTCATTTAATTAGGTCAAAATGCATTTGACATCCTATCAACGTCGTTTAACTATTATTATAACAGATTATATCATTGCCGTCATGTTGATTAGAAGTTATATTATTATCCAGAGGAAGCTTTCAGATGACTCACAGAAAATAACATAAAATTATCAATAATGTATAAAATGGGCCGCAGATATGTATGTTTATATATTTATAGTCATTATAGAAACGCAATAAAAATAACTTGTTATTACATTAAATTTTAGTAGCTTAAATAAGTATATTATATAAATGCAGTTTTACTAGATTTTTAAGTGCATTGAATATAATTTGATTTAATTAAAGTAAACGATATTATTATTATTATTAACCAAAATAGTTATAAAAAATAAACTCGTAAAAAAACTAAAAATGTATTTTTGATTAAGTATATGTTAATGAAAATTACTTGAAATTATTTTTCTGTTAATTTTTAATGTTTGCGGTTTTTTTATTTTTTCTGTAATATTAAAAAAAAGGTATTTCGAGCAAATATGTGTTAGCAAAACGCCATGATTTTTGTTAAAAATTTATTTTTACGGATATTTTCAAATGGTTTATAATCATTGCAAATTTTAAACAAGTAGTGGTTAAAAACTGCTGCGTTTACAGCTACACTTAGAGCAGGTAGTAAGAGAAGAGACAGGGATTTACAATTAACACTCGGTAAACAATTTTTGACAATAAAAGTTATAAAAACGCTAGAAGTTAAAATTAACTAACAACAAAAAAATAGGAATGCAAGAATTAATGTCTTAAAATTAATTAAATTATTGCGGCTTTTAGCATGCAATAAATCTTTTAATCAGAAATATTATATAATAACATTTCATACAAGAATTTAAATTAAATTAATAATGTAATAATTATGTATACAATTATATGTTTTGTTATATCTTTAATTATTCCTAATGTTAGCTCATATTTTAATTAATAACTATAATATAATTTACGTGCATACTATGAACCCAAATTATTGTAAATAAAATAAGTAAAAAATATAGATATATACTGTAATAATATAAATAAATATTGCATATGAATTTTTATTTTTATTCTTAATACATCTTTATCAAATATCTGCATCAGTATTAAATATTTTTATTTACAGACAGATTAGAGGTACAATTGATTAAGCAGTGAGAAAAAATTAAATATAGTGTTTAATAATATTTTAAGACTGCCTCAATAAATATTTAAATTGTATGTACTATGCTCAATTAGAAAAATGAAAAGAGCATCCTAATTTATTTTAATACAATATATAGCAAACATCAACTTATTTCAAAATGTCTAAATCTCTATTGCTTCACATTTGTCTAAACATAAGTATTTTAATATATGTTATCCTTAAAGTATATACCCCCTCTACCCCCTCGAGTTAAAAAACAAATATGTTTATTAATTAATTGATGGAAAATATAGTAGACTGTAATACCTTTTTAACTTTGAGATTTTGGAAAATGATATAGATAGTTTCATTTTTATTGATCAGCAAATATTCAAGTCGAAACGAAACGAAACGTTTGGTAATCGTTATTCCTAGAGTAGGTCATTAAACTTAAATTGTTTCAAAGAGTTAATATTATTTGTCCCTTTTCTCACTACCTGCTCTCAACGCAGCTGTAAATTTAGTGGATTAAAACCAATCAAAATTCCAGCGGTTGTAAATCAT
This sequence comes from Plectrocnemia conspersa, assembly GCF_051122295.1. Classification (NCBI taxonomy): domain Eukaryota; kingdom Metazoa; phylum Arthropoda; class Insecta; order Trichoptera; family Polycentropodidae; genus Plectrocnemia; species Plectrocnemia conspersa. Next base: position 12,949,286 of record NW_028277173.1, read on the forward strand.
TTGTATAACTTCAATTCTAATGAGAATTCCCTGGAAATGAAAAATCATCATTTTTCATTTTTCATTTTCAAGCACCAGTCGTAATACAATTGCTTCTAAGATAAACTTACTTGAATATTTAAACAAAAACATATAAAACAAAATAAATGTGCCATTTAAATGATCTTTTAACTGTTCACGAGTTTTTGTAATTTAGTATCGTTCTTTTCCTCTTAGACCAACCGGTAGATTCAGATGAAATTAGTATATGCTATACCCATCGGCTACATACACTTGTTTACGTTTTGTTTCCGGTATTTTCTAATTGAACACGCAACAAACACAATACAAACATCACCTGGCGTTTATTTTTGGAAACATATTGGACTTTTTACCACATACAAAGTGGTTCACCGACCGAAACCAGATCATTAAATACGCCGATGATGGCTCTGGCGATTCAACCGTCGTCGCCAACCAATACTCGAGCTGATGCATGAGCAGCTGAGGCATGTTCTGAAACAACCCTCGTTTAGGCAGGAAGTCGCAGATGGGTTCAAGCGGCACGTTGATCATACAAACGGAACAAACCCTCGTTTCCTATATGCTCACCCTTGGAACGAATACGTTGATTGTCATGATATAATAATACACATGAAGTTTTATGTGTACATACATATACACACATTGTATATGGCGAAAATAAAAAAAAATTTAATTAAACTTTCTATTTAGATAATTTTATGACATAGCTGGAAAACATCGTTGTTAAAAGCTACCGAATAAAAAAATCATATTCAATTATTCATGACAAAAAGCCTCCATTAGTGTTTTTATTGCACATCAATCATATGCCATAAAGTTAAATTGTGTAGAACCCACGTTTATCGCTGCTATTCACTCGAGCCAAAACCGCGATTTTAACATTGGAAATATTGCAAACCGCATTGCCGGTCATTGAACACTCTTCCTTATCAGTCCTTTCGATCTGTTAATTACGTCGTTTTGTTCACTAAAACAGAAAAATGCAGAAAATTTGATAAATATCTATAGTAATATCTCACAGTTGATTTTAGGTTAGTTTTGGAATACAGATTATATTATACATAATCAGAATCATATTATCTTGACTTATGAAATACATGTACCAGCACGAAAGATCAGTGGTATAAGTCGATGACTAATACTTGAAAGACAGTGGTTCGAATCCCATATAATTCTGAAATAATGGCGTTAAATATACTGTTATATAAATATTATGAGACAATCGCCTATCGTACGAGTTTTGGCCAACAACAAACACTTAAGCTTGCACTACACTCTCTGGAAGTTGTCCGAACCGAAGTTACAACTGAAGTCGGCCGAGACTTACGACTTCGAGTAAGCGACCACACTGTCGCAAATTTCATATATCGCCGCAAATCTCGGGAATTCGTGGCTTTCTTACTAAAAGCTGAACTATGCATTGCGCTTTGTCGGCTTTTTTGCAACACCAATACATAATTTGGCAATCAACACAATCATGTCCGACACTGTATATTTCGCACTCAAACAATGAAACAATAATTACGATATTTATATATCGTGGTCTGTCAAAACCGGTTGGATTGTATGGAATTGTTATGACACATACGGGCCGTGTCTGGGAGCACGTGTTCCTTCACCGTGATGTGTTGAAACGAAACGCTTATATTTAGATCAGACTTGTGTGTATATTTATAATCAAGATGCAAGATTCGGTCCAAACACGCGGTGCATCCATCTTAGTGCATCAAAGGAGTTACTAAATTGTAAATACTGGGTGGGTGCGGAAACTCATCGATTGGAAAACGGGCAATCTGTCATTTTCACGTTGCAACACGGTAGCAAATGTTGGTGCTAATATAGCGTTTATATTATTATGTAGTATTCATAAGATATATAAAAAAACAGTAACCTTTGACAGTCCTGTAATGTGTGAGAATCCTGCGAGAAGTGAATTTTACTTTACGTCACTTCGACGATTAAATAATAAAAGTTTGAAAGCAAGAATACCAGTTATAACTACCTGATAAAAATATTTTCTTGGGATTATACGCTCGTATAGATTAAGCAAAAGTTTAAAATGTATTGTACTAATATTGCCAAGGTTGTAGATAAAAAATTAACAAATAAAGGTAGCTTAATGAAAGAAACTTATTTTTTTAATATGAAAGACAGAATAACAATACCAGTATTTATCATGACAGATTCTATTGAAAAACAAAATAATCAATCAAGAGTTAATTGAGTCCCAATTTAAGCACTCCGGGGTTCTTCAAGGCCAGTTCACCCCCTGTTGCTATCCAAAAATATCAATCATCACTATCATTACAAAAGGAGATTGAGATAACACGCACTTATTAATCATCAATGGATTTCTTCACAAACTTAAATGTTATAATTTATTTAATTCATATAAACGTGAAAGACTATATTTATTAATTTAATTTATTTTCGTGAAAGGGGAAGGTATAGCATAATGCTATTATAAGCCACGTCGGCGTGGGAATGAGATAAATAGGCGGCGATTTGTGAATTGCACATATTGTGGCACACTCCATTGCAGATCCCATTAGTGAACCACGCCCTTTGGGCACGAATTGACTTATTGCCGATGCATACTCAATTTTGTTCAGCTAATGACTTTATTGCACACTTCCTCGGCTAGGGTCAAATGTGCATTTCCGGATAGTATCCAGAATAGGGAGGGATTTTATTGTGAATCACGTAATCGTTCGGCAGTGATACCTATGTATGAATGTACGTACGTGATAGGTGAGGTTTGAAATGTGCAACAAGATCTATTCATATCATAATTTATGCGAATTGTACGTGTTTATATGGTCAAAATTATACTTAATATATTCAACAATTATTTACGAATTTTCACTACTATAATATTGCATTAGATTTTGTTTTAAAAAAATAAAATCAGTAATATACGAAAAAATAAATTGCGTCATAATAGTATATAAAAGAAAAATGCAGATTGAAATTCATTTCCATACATAAAAGTCCATCTAAGTAAAAATAATAGTTTTTAGTGTTTTCAAATATCATTCATTTTCGTCTTTTTAATTTTAATTAAATTAAGTAGCTAGTATAAACTATTTTATTCGCAGCCTGGGCGAAGGGGGGCTACAAAAGACCCCATATTCCGTGGCTTAGGCAATATATTTTTAATTCAAATAATATTATTCAATTCATAATCTGTATTAAAATGTTGTGCGCATGTTATTGTGCTTTTTAATTGGTTCTGGCTACATATAATGAAATAAAATAGATATTTGTGTTGAAATGTGTCTAGACATTTTTGTATGTATTTTATAATACAAAAGGACATTAAATAGGTAGAATTTAGATTTTATGTAATAAGTTCGGGCGAGATAGCGACCTTAATATAACTTTTGTTGCTAAATGTCTACGCATTCGTAAAGAGACAACTTTTAACTGAGAGAGTGTCATCATCAAAATTATGATTTTTATTTTTCAGTGATATTAAAATATTTACATATTTACAGAATTTTATCGTAGTAGGTATTTTGTTTATACAAAGATATTTTTTGCAGTATAAATTATAATACAAATATGGATCATAAATATTATTTAGAAAATTTCTTGGAAGATGATCATAATAATGATTTAGAATATTACAACAGTGCTATTGATTTCAAAATATTAGATTATAACATGTATGACGTGAAAGATTTAATAGAATATGACACAGATACAACTATAAATTTGGAAGAATAGAGCATTGCAAGCTATGCAAATATAACATATTTATATAGATCTGGATTCATGTAAAATTCAAACTTTCCACCTATTTCTAGAATTGGAGTTCACAATTTAGCTTTGTTTCATGCGATTATTGGAGAAAAAGCTAGAGATATTTTTTCCATATGATCTGTCTTTGACTTATTTATTATTCCCAATTTAAAAATAAAAATCTGTCACTATTTTCATAAGAAAACTGAATTCTAGACTAAAGAAAATTAAGAACAGCAATAAGAAGGTCATTAATAATGTTTATGAATACGATAGACTTGCTTACTTTAAATGCATTTATTCTATGGACCGAAAAAAAAATTGTCGAAGAAGAATATTTATAAGGGAATTGTCAACAGATTTAATATTACAGCCACAGCATATATTCGAAGTATACAATAAATTTACAAATAATGTTCCCCCTTCAACACTCAGTCAATTAGTAAGTTAATGGTTGAGAACAGATAAAGTTTTTCCAGTCCCAGAAACATAGGCAGGAAATCAAGAGTAATAGATTTTGCAAAAAGGTTTTTATTAACCTTTTCTCTATAAATACAAGTCATAAACAGTTAACTGTATATCTAAGTATATACATATATATTCATAATTATAATTATATTTATAAATAAGATTGTGGCGACAGGTAACAATAAATTATTAATATTCCCGTTCGGTATATAAATAGACGGGACAAAAGCTCCACAGAGACAGTAGCCCGATTACATTACGAGACTCGACTACTGGCTCCGCTCACGCCCTCGCTGCTTCCGCCGACTACTTGCCGCAGCCCCGACCATGTGCCGCCATCGTCAGCCACCATCGCCGCTGACAGTCGCCGCCGCCGACCACGCGGCCCAGGAAGCACCCGGCACCGTCACGCACCCGTAGGGCTACGCCACTGCGACACCGAGCTCCATCACGACGACCCCCAAACTGGTGACAACTCGACGTGAGCACGAGCTCCAGCACCAGACGACACGACCCCCAAACTGGTAACAACCCGACGTGAACACGCAACATTCTGTTCATGACCAGCTCCGTCAACAACAACATCGACCCCCACACTGGTGACCTACCGACGTGAATTTGGATAACAATTATGCGTTCTGATGTCTCAGACGGAAGACTAACGCAAAAATTCTGGACGGGGCCGGTACGAGCACAGACGCCGACCACGCTATCCACCTGCCGCAGACATGACCATCGCCTTCTTCGCCATCCTCCTGCCGCAGCCACGACCATCGCCTTCTTCACCGACCACGCTATCCACCTGCCGCACAGCCATGATCATCGCCTTTTTCACCGACCACGCTGCATCGCAACTCAGCTGCGCAGAGCTTCCTGTAGACGCGGCCCTGGAATTAGAAATCAGTTCCTCGGTCGACCGGACATCCGGGCGCTACACAGCTCCGCAGTCACATGGAGACTCTTCTCCATCGCCACAACAACACATCTTCGCCGACCACGCGGCATCGCAACTCAGCTGCGCAGAGCTTCCTGTAGATGCGGCCCTGGAATTAGAAATCAGTTCCTCGGCCGACCGGACATCCGGGTGCTACACAGCTCCGCAGTCACATGGAGACTCTTCTCCATCGCCACAACAACACATCTTCGCCGACCACGCCATCCTCCTGCTGCAGCCACGACCATCGCCTTCTTTGCCGACCACGCTATCCTCCTGTCGCTGCCACGACCATCGCCTTCTTCGCCACAACAACACATACAAAAACATATCGTAATTTTATCCAAATTACTCCAGGGGGAGTACTGTGGCGACAGGTAACAATAAATTATTAATATTCCCGTTCGGTATATAAATAGTCGGGACAGAAGCTCCACAGAGACAGTCGCCCGATTACATTACGAGACTCGACTACTGGCTCCACTCACGCCCTCGCCGCTTCCGCCGACTACTTGCCGCAGCCCCGACCATGTGCCGCCATCGTCAGCCACCATCGCCGCTGACAGTCGCCGCCGCCGACCACGCGGCCCAGGAAGCACCCGGCGCCGTCACGCACCCGTAGGGCTACGCCACTGCGACACCGAGCTCCATCACGACGACCCCCAAACTGGTGACAACTCGACGTGAGCACGAGCTCCAGCACCAGACGACACGACCCCCAAAAGATAATAACTTGGGTAAGGTACTTAATATTATAAAATTAGACTAATTATTATAAAAAATATTTGAAAAATTATGTAAGTTATTCTTAAGTAATTATTCTATCTTTATTTACGTGTAAAAATTTGACAAAAACCTCCAATTAAAATAAATATAAACGCATGATTACTAATTACATAGCTCAACCCAGTACTTGTGAAAAAATTACATTTAATATTTAATTATAGAAAAAACATTAACAATACCACTTTTACAATATTTATCATTTATATCAAGTGCCGAAATAGATGAGTATCAAATTCTAAATGGGTTTTATTGACATTATAAATAGGCAAAATGTCGATTGATGAATGGTGTTAAAAGCAGGTAGAATTGATGCTCATGATGAAGAAATAGTTGTTGTTAATCAACCATTATGACAAAATTATGTTAGGTTTACAAGTAAATTATATTAGATGATTAACCAAATTTAAATTATTAATGGATTTTGCATCATCTATTTTTGTAATATAATATATAAATACATATCCCAATTTCACGGAAGGATACATTTGTTTCCGTATCGAACAATTAAGTATTCCAGATAAACGATAAATATTCGAAAAGAATCAAAGATAATCCAGAAAACATAATTTTAATATTTTATTTAAATTCAATTTTTATTAATATTAAATGAATTTGTAAAAAAACATATTTGATTTATCTACCATATAATTAATTGTTATTAAAACTTTTCCTACCTTTTAAACGCACTACTCGCAATTGCTTTTTTAAAAATCAATATAAACTTTTTTATTTGTTCTGGAGCTTCACCCCATTAAACTATTTTACTCTATAAACACCTAACCGTCTAAATCCAAACCAAAACGATCGTTTAAAATAGTAGATGTAATCGGGACATGACGTACATCAAGCGCCCGTATAAATATCCATTTCCAGCTTAAACACTGTAACGCCCCGATTATTTGTTCAGCTTTGCCAGTGTAAACTGGCTGTAGGGTGATAGGGCATGAGGGTCCTGACATTTCCCGTCTGTTGGGTGTTAACTCGCTTTGGATTTGATCTAATTTAAGCGCCGATCAGTGCCAAGAAGCCAGCCCGTCAAAAGAACAAGCTCGGAAGTGAAGCTTGGCGAGCTGCATCCTATTTCGCAAAGAGCCATTTCGGAATATGACGACGATGATTCACACCGAGACTTTCAAGGTCTTCAAAATAAACCTGTTGAAGAGCAAACTAATTCATTCAACTTAGCAGTGCAGTTTAATGCCCTTGTTGACCACAATTCGACGGTAATTGATGTAAAAGGTTTGTATTGAGGCAAAAAACTGATTTAAAAAGAAAACTGCAATTCGGATACATTTCCATTGTAAATGTATGAAATAAAATATTTTTGCTCTTAAAAGAATCTCTGAGGAATAAAATCATGAACGAATAAATATATATTATTCATTCCTAATATTTTATGTAAATTAAAAATAGTTGCAATGGTTACAAACCAGTTATTTATAATTTAATTTAATAATATGTATGTTTAAATGCTTTTATAATTTGTTGTATTAACGATTTATAAAGAATATCTATTTATAATATAATATAATATAATTTGCACTCACCAAATTTTTCGACGTCCATTTCTGCGTACAGCTGTCACAGACACATTTATTTTCATAATAACACTTATAAACTACACTATATTATTATTTATATTTATTATTATTATTCACGCTTTTTATATATTTAAATATTTTTTGATACGTATAAAAAAATTCGTCAATATGAAGAAGAATTTCACAATTTCTGCACATGTATGCTGTATCTTTCCTTATTCCACATATTTCTCACCACATTTCATTTTTATTAGCCAATGATTGCCATTCTGTTGGATCAACGGCATGGCAAGAGGTGGTAAAATTTGTGTAATGTCTTCAGGATCGATATATTTCACTGAATTCTGCATCTATTCTTTAGCCTTACTCAAAACAATATCTTTGAATTTAATTTTACCGTTACGATTCAAATTTTGATAGACACTGAACGAATTAAACAATGAAATAAATAACAAACAACATTTTTTGTTTATTTAAAAGTTTTTCGAATTATTAGGTAACTAGGCTACGCTATGATCGCCGCGATCAACAAACACCTTTCATATATTTATTACAGTCCATTATAAATTGACGGTTATATATTGTAAGGACGGTTGTACTGTTTTTTTTTCTGGAATTAGAATCACTTTCGCTCATATCACTATGTTCACAATCACTGAGGGCATTGGATAACGCGTTTTTAAAAAAAATTTAGAAAGGTTTTATCTCTTTCGTTCATTTTGGGGTGATTGAAAATATTTTTTTTAAATTAAAATCACAATCACAAAAGTTCATTTTCGGTTGATAGTTCAAAAGTGACACATTCCTTCGATTATAAAATGCATTTTTTTATCTGTGTGGAATTCCTGAATTCGGGGTGCGTCATATACTCTAATGGATGAATTTTCAAAAGGTATGTCTCAATATATTAATTAAAATTATAAAGAAACTATGTTTTAAATTAATTGGTTTACAAGTTTGCCATTATTTCGCGAAATCACCCGCCACCAAAGAAAGTTCTGTTAAAAAAGCTGTTTAAACAAATTTAGTGTCTAATTCGGTCGTTTTTAATCATTAAAAATATATTTTAGTGTGTGATAAGTCCTAAAAGGAGTAAAAAGCCAACCATTATTAGCTTTTCATTGAACTTTTGTGGCATAAAACGTTTTTAAAAGAGCCTCAAAATCTTTATAAATTTTCTTTGTTTACTAAATTATACATTTTATATGACATTTTTATGTTATTTTCTAGATATTTAAATAGGGTTTTGCGCTTCTGAACACATATAAAGGCAATCAATTTGTAAACCAACAAAAATTGTTTTCTTAGATGTTTTTTTTTGGTTTTATAAACGTAATGCCTGCACTACACTCTCTGAAGGTTGGCCAAGGTTGGCCAAGGACGGAGAATATAGTGGGTTACTTCGGTCGAGTTCGGTTCTGCCCGCTTGGCCAGCTTCGAGCGCTTCCGAACATTGTCGGCAAACGTACCGAAGTCGGAGCTGCTCTTTCGGGCGCTAGCGGTGAGATACTTCCCCTTTCGCTCTCTCGTGTGTTAAGTGACGATAGTGAGAGAGATAATGATATGTTTTTTCGCAAACTGAGATAGAACGAGTAACTTGGTTCAATTTCAGTATGCGCGTAGGCGGCAAGTTATAATACCACATGTTTATCAACAGACTCTTATTGACATCTTTAAACATTTTAGGGCACCAAAAGGGATTAATTATATTATTGATAGTATATTCTTCTAACAAATATCGTAATTATATTTTTTTCATATAAAATTAAATAATTAAAAAAATGCTAGTGGTATTTAATTTTGTTAAAAAAAATCGTTTCGAATATCCTTATGTATTTTCCTAGATCGGTTTATATAAATGTCACACCATAACGGATTCTTATTTAGAATCGATGGCGACAAATTCTAGGATAGTCACAGATGTGGTATTCGTATTCTGAAGTATCATTTTTATGCCTTATGGCATTTTGCAAAAGCCGACAAAGATTTTGTGTAAATTGAATATTTACGACCGAAAAGTTTGCACTGATATTGTATTGGTGAGTGCCCACACAAATTTATTAAAATGACAATTTAAAAATTGCGATTATTTGGTACATTTTTGATCGCGCGCAAATATGCCAGCTCTACGTGACAGAAGCCGCCGTCCGGACGTCATTCACGGCCGCCGTTCGGACCGTTCTCAGCCGACTTCAGTTGTAACTTCGGTTCGGATATATTCTAAACAGTGTAGCGCAGGCATAATACTGTCGTAAAATCAAAAATTGTAAACACTATTAGTTAATTGTTTGTGGTCGTTTTTTACTTTTTTGAACATTTTTTATTTATTTTACAAATTTTATTATATTTTTTATTTTATTAATTCCAAAAACGCATTAAAAGAAAAAAATAATACATTTATTTTTAATTTTATGTAAAAAGCTAAACATGTATAGCCTTGCATTTGACTTAAAGGGATTTCTTTTAAATCTGTGTTTACCACATAACTTTAGTTGCTCCATCTGTGTTAAGCCACGAAATCCCTTATCATATGTAGCATATTTACAGAGTTGTTCTTACATATTTGTTGATTGGTATTTGCCTGTTTTATTTTTTGTGAGTCAAATAAAAAAACATTTGCTTTTCGACTTTCTTACGAAATATTTTATAAAATTTAAAATCAATTAATATATAAATCGCGGTTTTAGGTAAAAAGCGACAAATTCGATTGCATTGTTAAAATCGTTTGTTAAAATATTTTTTTAGCTAATGCATCTATTATAAAGACAATTTTAAAGATACCTCAGTTAGAGTTGTATCGTGGTAAAAAAAATTAAATTGTATGGTTATTTATAAATATTTATCATTAAATTTTTGTTGCCTATTTAAAAACATCAGTGATAAGCGAGTCTTGGTCGTGAGTGACGAATAAATTTTTACCTGAGTTTTTATAAGTTGATTATCAGAAACACTTACGGGTTATTACTGTTTAAGTAAAAAAGAAACATGTATATATCCCACTTGATATTGTCGAGAAAAAACAAGTCACATCATATGCGTAATATTTACTTTCGTACTTGCTACAGACAGCTCTTTGAAATAAATAATTTTCGTTCTCAAGACGTTTACGATGACGCCGAGGTGAAAAAGTCTTAAAAGGATCAATTCAGATCTTTTAAGTGGCGTTTTATAGCTCTTTTTGGCTTATAGCTCTGAGATGGCACACTCCTAAATAGGTTTAACGAGCTTTTTATTGTCAGGCCATGACTTAAAATCCAAACGATTCTTTATTTCGACGCGAGCCGCATATTCAATGCGGGATGCCATTTTAAAAGTTCAATTTTTAGAATGCCCCCGTGGCGACTCTCAACATTTTTTCTCTCGTCTCCGTCGAGACAAAGAATGTTGAGGATCGAGGAAAAAGGGACAAAGACACGATTGATGGGCGATATTTTGGAGGCGAATTGTTCGGCAGTTGTTCGAGCAAAGCCGGTATCAGCTTTTGATATTGAGTCACGTATCCAAACTCATATTTCGAAGCAATTAGAATTACAAATTTGATACTTGATCCCCGAATAAGATTATTGCGTTATTGCATTGGCTTTATCGCACGTTGCATCGTTGTTTTTTTTTTATTTAATACATGACAATAATTCAACGTAATGGACAATAATAATACAGGGGCGGAAACCTTTGATGACTATTTTTAAGGGCTTCTGATCCATCTTAACTATAACATATATTCTATGTTTTTTTATATAATATACAATAGAATACTTTATTTTTAATTTAATAAAACGTAAATTCTTAGACAAATATGTGACATAGCAAAGTTTTTTTACATACTAGATGATTTATAAATATGTCGTATAAATATAAATATCATGTGAATTTTTTGATTTTCATGTAAAGCAATTAGGAATTAATCGTTTAAGACAAATGTAAATTTTTGAAGCGAATTTTGAGGGACAAGAATTTATTTACGGTGTCCGACAAAATCAACACTTGACTATTCAATTGCAATAGCAAGTCCTAAATTATAAACTATATTAGCTAAATTATTCAATTTCCTTAGGAATTTAATATAGTTGTCAAACGATCTAGTTATCAAATGTTTTCGTAAAAGAAAACAACATTACGAATACTCCAGTAGACCATAAATTATTTTCTCACTCCCATACGAAATAACTCTCGTATTAATGTACAAAAATAAGCACACGATTCTTCACTAGGAATTTACAAACACAAATCTCCTGATAATGTATCCAATAAACATTCATTTTGTCAACCAAATATATTTTTTTCGCCCCTTTTCTTTCATCAATCTGTTTACTTTTAATGTGACATGTTTGACTTTTGGTCCAGGAAATGTAATCAAGGCAGAACCGATCCCGCACACGACGCCATTCCTGTACGTCGTCGGACATTAAAATATGAATACAAAACGGCACCCCGCCACCCCGTCGACATTTGTGTATGTGTGTCCTTTGTAACAATCAACCATTATCCTTTTTTGTATCAAGAGGTCCGTTTATATAAGGAATTCCTCGGGACCCGCGGACGGACGCGATGTGTCATATTTTACCGTGTAAAAAATTATACCATTGTCCAAGAATATAATAAAAACCTTGATTTGGAATTAAGATATGTTTGTGTGGCACCATAAGATATAACGACCTCGAAAAGTAGCGTATTGAAAACGAAATACGTATTCTAAATTACGTTTATCAAGAAACGCGTTGTGTGGTAAGAAGTTTGTTTTGGTTCAAGTTCAAGGTACTATTTGTTGATTATATTCATCTATAGCAGATAAATGCATGCTTTTAAATTGTTTATTTTTTTATATGTACATTAGGGCTAACCTTATTGTTTGAAGTTCTAATGGTAAGCATTTTTTATAAATATACCACATAGTAATAACAAGTTTCAAATTAATCAGATGACGGGAACTTCAAAATCACTTGCGGCTAATGCCTTAAATAGCTGAGTTATTATTAAAATATCTTTAATAAATATCGCTGAATAACCAAAAAACAAAATGTACCTAAAAATCTGGAAGGTCGTTAAATTGTAGTAAATTGAAAAATTATGTTCTTCTTAATGACACAAATTCTTAACAAGCAAATTTCAACGCGAGCATAAAAATTGTATGTCCGGATATCAGAAAGTGTTTTTGACGTGGATTTATGACTTCTGAGAAGGGATAATTGTTTTTTGCGCTCTCCTATTGGTCAAAATTCGGTTTAGTTGTGCTTTATTTGATTCTCACTTGTAATATTGTTATAAAAAGTCGTAATATAAACACTTAATAATTAAGCGTTTTCACCATTTTATTGTTTTTGATCTGGACTAGAAATTCCCTATATGGCAACACAAGAGAAAACACGACTGTTTATCAGATAAATATTATAAGTAGATATTTTTAATAATTTTTAATGCCTAATTGAGACTTTCGCAAAAAATATGACTTTAGAAAAAATGTTGCAATGGTGACTAATTTTTATATTAATTTGTAGCATAGAAAGGGCTAGCTCGTGCTTATTATTGTTTTTCTAAGAAATTATATTACGATGTAAAAAATATATAAAATGCTATTTTTGTCATGAGGTCCGGAATCATTGTATTCTCAGGGCCCGGGATCGCTTTCGGCGGCCCTGCCTACCCTCATATATTATATTACGCCAACTACACCTGGTACAACCACTGCTTCTAAAATTAATTTAAAACTATACTTATCAAAATACTTTCATGGCCACAATTGACGATTTCTAATAGAATCGTGATCAAATTATCGATATCGATAATACAATACAACAATATAGAAACAAAACGTGCAATTATTTTTAACCGAGAAAGAAACACACCAATCACCGCAATCTAAAGCAGCAATCAATCTTAGGCAAATCTTTAACGCATCTGGGTTATTCGGGCGTTAAAACTCCATCAAGATTTAATTATATCTAAAGTATTAGAAACTCGCGTGTTGTGATGCAATTTTAATTAGTTTTGTTCTAAATGTCAAGTCGAGTGTTCTGACGCATTTCTGAGTCTCCAGATGGACACAATATGTTCCACAGATCTCCGATCATTAAACCCATTCCCTTTAATCGCGGATGCGATTCCATTAGGAGGAGATTTCATGCGCACTTAGCGCTAGGCAATTAATTAGCGATCGATAACGCACGTATCGCTAAAAGAGATCTAAACGGGATGGTGCAATGAAAAAAAAGAGTCGTCGAGAAGTTTTCTCCACACAGGTGTTTGTTGTTTACTCTTTTTCACTCGCGCGTCTTGTTTACACGACGAAGCTTGGGTGTAATTTCTGCGTGCTTAGCACAGTGGTAATTAATTTTTATTGCTCAATGATTGCCAACTTTCATAAGCAATATTCAAATCTGAGTGCAATCGCCAAGGCTCCATGGATTTCTCTAATCTGTGTTTCTCAACGGAAGCGGACTATTTTTAAAGCAGGACAATATTAGATCATTATAATTAAATTTTTAAAAAAAAATACAAAATGAGCTGCCAGACATTCGTATATATCTAGACAAGTTCAGATTTTAGAAGTCTTTTTCATATTATTCAGATGAATTACTTTTTTATTTTGTGCTTGAAAATTTTATTTTATTTATTCATCTTTAAAAATGTCTTTTCACAAAAGTGCTGCCATAAATGTAGATCCTCAAGAATATGATCTTAATCGACCATATTCGTCACCTGAAGGACACATTTAGAGAATTATGTTAGTTTTTTCTGAGAATTTATCTTTTAGCATGTCATAAATTTATATTACACCTTTCGGTCAATTTTTAATCCCATTAACATAAAATGTTGGGGGCTTTGATTAAAAATATTTCGATAGCTTCCTTGTTACATCGTCTGAATTTAATTATTTTCTTCTAGGAAGTGTTGTATTGATCGAAATAAATGGTTGTCGGAAGTAGCAAGGTTTAGAAAATAAATTGGATGAGATAATACATTTTATACAAGTTCCTTGATTTTATTGAGCGTTATCGTGTTGTAGAACTATTCGACTTCTGTTTACAAATGCAGGTCTCATTACTTCCTTGTGCAAACGATACAACTGATTTAAGATCCAGAAGTTCTTGTATAGAATCATGCACCGTGTCTCAATTTCTGTAGAATCCATACACCTTATCTCCAAGCCTTCCCGATCATCGTAATGTGTAGGTGTATGGACTGTTAAATCTGACTGGTTTAGTTTCTCGGCCAGCTGATGGATAGTTTGAGTAGGATTTGCTTCCGTTTCTATAGCCAGGACATCATCGTCTATCTTAACTGGTCTCCCACGTCCAACATTATTTTTGTTATCGTAATTACTCGTTAGAATATTCTTAAATATTATTAGATTATGTAATAAATCACCTACCAGTACCATTTCACTATTTTTAAAATAAATTCTTATAAAGTGAAATTTCGTATAAATTGTTCACATGTAAATATTTTCTCATTAAAAATTTTACAGCCTGATTTTTATTTTAAATTGCAAAATTTGGAGTCCATATGTCCAACATAGATATAACAAAATAAGTACTCAGGTATCGACGGCCAAAGCACGACTGACTGTTAAAAGTTAAATTTAAATGAAACGACATATATATTTATTTAAATTATTTTTTATTTAAAAGCGATTGTAATGGGGTAGAGAAACACTGCTATAGATAAACTCTTCTAGGAGTAATTTTATGAGATTAAGTTTTAATTAGATGCGTTTTGCTGATAGCTACAAACGCATTATTATACCAGGTGCTCGTACGTGCCAATTACTATTTGATAATAAATGCTTAGGTATTCGTCCATCTGTTGGGTCTAGTCAAGCTTATGTAGATAGTGCACTTCCTTACCGTGTTAGATTCAACAGTGATATCAAACCATTAGCCGAAGCACTCCTGTAAATATGGCAACAATATTATAACCAACCAGCGTCCATATAATAATAAATAAATAATTATATATTGCCGTCGAGCTTCCACTTAGATTCAATTAGCACATGCTTACTAAGATTTCGTTTTGATTCAAAGAAGTTTTCTAAATTAACAAAATTCGTGCCAGAATTCGACGTTTATAAATACGGTCAATAAAAATAGACGCTCATGGAAGGAATTGCGCGTTGAAATTTATTAAATCTTATGTACAGTCAGTTTGTAATGTTTTGTAAGTTAAAATTTAATTAAAAATAATCTTAAGCGACAGTAACTAAAAATGCTACCGTTACAACTCTCAAAGATCGTTAAGTACTCTATAAATTTATTGAAAAGCCGGTAAGCTTATGAGGCATAAATAAGCACAGACACACACGATGCACGATGGCTTCTCAAAGGTCAATGAGTTTTAAAATTGAAATAATTTATTTCCTTTGGAGACATTTATTTTTAAGAAGCGAGGGAGCTAAGATTAACGACTAAGAAAGGAACTAAGGATATGGGCTTTGTACATAAGAGCTTAACACGTGATTATCATCCGAGATATTAATATTCTTATCGCCATCCCGACAGGAAGTTTTGTTGGATTAGGACGTTGACTCTTTGAATTATCTTGCAAATGGCATCGCTTCCGGGATTTTTTCCTGTCGAAGGATTGCAAATATTTTTTATAATCATAATATGCCACAATTTTCGTAACACAGCATTATAATATATAATTTTTTTCGCCTATCTAGCATATAACAAATTTATTAAATAAAAAAAAATGTTTTTGATCTTAAGTTGTATTTTGTGTCTTTCGTCCACCTTGTATATATTTTTTTACTATATATGCATAAATATAGTGTAAATAATAATACATATCATATGCTATTATTTGAAATAATTATCCATAGATACGTCTTATATACGGATTTTTCGAAGGTCTTTGACAAGGTTTGTCATGGTTTATTATTAAAACCATTGTCGCACCTCTGTTGCTAGAATGATTTACATTGGTTATTCTCGGGTTATTTGAGCGATCGTAACCAGTTTATAACCTATGTTAGCCCATTTAAGAAAAAAATATTTCACTCCTTCGGATGTTCCTCAAGAATCCAAACTGGGCCCTTTGCTCTTCATGTTATTTATTAATGACATAAATACGGTAGTTACAAATTAAAATTTTATTTTTTATGCAGCTGATTTTAACGGACTTCTTATATTTACAGAGTGATTAAGATTCTCTATGAAGATGGTGTCGGAATGTGCAATACGGCGTCATTTTCTCGACCCCGTCCGCCATCAGATTATTCCAACAAAACGATCAAATAGTATTCACGTGTACTGTTTATTTAACTTATAAAGTAAGCAAACAGTATCATACCGACACGCGTGCACTCCAAAAAGCAACTCAGAACACACTGCATGGACAGTGAGAGAGGTTACAGATGTAGGTGCAAGAAGTGGGAGTAAGCCATTAACGTATGCATTTGTACATCACCGCGCTACTCGCGTGAAACTACATGTGTTTAAAAAAAATGTTTTTTCTTCACCGCGTAAAACGAGTACTGTCTAAATCGAGAGATAAGTATACGTACATATGAACATTTTTAAAAATATCGTTTATTGCTATAATGTGATTTTAGATTTACTATTGTTAAAATATATATTTATATTAATAATTTATTTTAAATATTTTAGATTTTCAATTACTTTAATTTTCCTTTCACACGTATCACGATCAATGACTGTACTCTTAGGGCGTTGTTTCTAAAAAACAAGATCCATTGTGTTTCGGGGTTAATTACTGCATTTAACATAATTCATATTCACTCGCGACATTACCTGTATTTTTTATTAGCTTTAGCGCGTCATTATGTGTGGTGTATCGTCGTACTTTGTACGTGACTGCAATATAACTTTTCAATAATTCCAAGCCAACAGGTGAGGGTCAATAACAATGCGACGTTAAATATTCTCGTGCTAAATACAAATACGCACCCATAAAAGTATATAACATTATTAAAGACAGTGCATAAATAGCATAGGATTGTGTCATCACATGATCGAATAATATTTTTCTGTATTCAAAACGAAGCATATTCTAACCAAATTTGAAGACATCTAAATATAAAACTTAAGTCACCAGTTGAGTCTTATTATGGATTTTTTGTCCTTTGGCAAAGGACGATGACTTCCAGCTCTAATGGATACCTCATTCATACATCAAGTCGCACAACCGCTAATTGTTTCCAGGACGTATAACTGCGGTAATGATAGCATGTGAATGCAAGGAAATAGTTAAAATTTCACCGCGTGTCCATTCATGGTACCGGCGTGTATGTCACCATTAAGTAGTTGGAACATAATATCATTTTTTATATGCAATTTAAGTATAAAGTTAAAATATTTAGGCCAACTATAAAGGCGTTCAGGGTTGCTATGTCTAAGCTGTAAGATACATATATTACAAAAGTGCATGGTAAGTCATAAAATCATAAAATCAGAGTCCGATTGTCTTGCTTATAATAATAGTTTTTAAAGACCCTCATTGTCATTGTACTCTAAACACCATAGACTTTAAAAGTGCTTTGTATGTAGTAATATTTAGTAAAAATATCAGATGGCCTGTAAAAACCTTCACACATTTCACATAATAAATATTGTTAACATATTGACATTAATTGGAAGCTACTGATAAATTCAGCAAACACATTTTCGCCTTATATATTAAATTAATTTTAGCTCTCAACTATTTCATGTTTTTATTGCCTACTTCGTGACTGCCCTTTTTCTCATCTGTAGTAGATCACGACGCATTTATTTGGACGCTTGATCGAAAGTTTTCGCTATAATATTTCATAACGCACAGATGTGAATGGATTAGTCTATTTTCGATAAAATTTCTCCGATAACGGTGGGTATGATTCGAAAATAAAAATAATCGTGTTAGTTAAAAGTGCGATGACAGTAAACAGCAATATGTAAATCAACAAAGAATTTCAGATTGAAGATGGACCATTGAAATATGTATATTTGAAGGAGAGTCACTTTGACTCCCTTTCAGGTATACATAGGAAATCGTTGCCGTCGCAGAGGAACGCTCGTTATCGAGCGTTCCCCTGCGATGATTTTATTGCTTTTGACGTGAATTTTTTACTTCTGAGAAGGGATATTGTTTTTTGCGCTCTCCTATTGATGTATATTCAGTTTGAATATACTTTGATCAGCCCTCTTATACTAGAAGTCCATAGTAATATCGGTAAGGGTAGCTAACTTATTTTTAAAACATAGTGTAATATCGAAATGCAGACAAACTTTGGAGCAATATGTGAGATGCGATGTCTTTCTGTACTTATTCTTCCGATTATTTTTTCCTAACGACCTAATAAAAGTACTAAAATTATAATTAATTTTAGAACTTTCATTAGGATAGTTTTGGGTTTGAACAGCAAATGGACGTTTCGCAACTGTTAAATTGAGTTTCATAGACATTTTCGTTAATAAAAATATATATGTACTAGTGAAAATGTACTTGGCATTTACTAGTGAAAATACAAATTTACCAAAAAAATACACATTCACTGTAACATTTATACATTGAATGTAAGTAAATAATTAATAAGTATGTAATACATATATTACTATATATAGAAAAGTTGAAATCATATAATTATACTAGCCCCTGCCAGAAAATTTATATTTTCAGTGGTAAAAATATATTCTACTGGTAAAATTGTATTCTGATATGATTTTACTGAAATGACATATTTTAAAAAATATTTTCGGGTTAAGTCGAGACAGTTTTTTTTAGATTTTCTTTTTGGATTATAGATTTTATAATACAATCAATAAAAACTTTAAATTTATTTAATTCAGCTGCTGCTGTTGTTGATTTTTCGTTATTTCTTTGCTTCTTTCTTAGGTATTCGATCTGAAAATTCAGATCGAATACCTAAATTTACTGCTACTAATTTATATTCGTTGAATATTATGTCTAATATTTTTAAACGTTCAAAAAGCAATAAACGTCTTATACTTTACTCTTATGTCTTATATTTTTCATACGTTTAAAAAGTGATAAAGTCAACAATAATTTGCAAACAAATTTAACACAAACGGAGACGCGTCAAAAACTACAATCTGTTTCTTTAAATAATAATGTTTTTTGTGAAAGAACAACCTAGAAAGTGGGCGCTTTTGAAGGCAATGTTCCGCTTCTTTCATATCTTGTATGTATAAAAAAGGCTGAAGGTACTTATAACTAAAATACATTAGTACATACATCTCAAACAACTGTAGTTAAGTTGGTTTTTACTTTTTTTATACATATATTCTTGCTATGATTTTTCCAGAGACGGGCCCCGGGAATTTGCCACCTCTCCCCCCTCCTCTC
The DNA here is from genome assembly GCF_051122295.1 of Plectrocnemia conspersa. Classification (NCBI taxonomy): domain Eukaryota; kingdom Metazoa; phylum Arthropoda; class Insecta; order Trichoptera; family Polycentropodidae; genus Plectrocnemia; species Plectrocnemia conspersa. The sequence continues at coordinate 12,969,083 of NW_028277173.1, forward strand.
GGCAGGCCTGGTGGTGAGTGCCATGTAAAACTACATACTTTAAACGATTCATCTGTTTTCTGTTGATAAGAGTGAGTTTAGTTTATTAATGATGACATTATAAATGGTGCTACTTTTTGATTGAATTTTAACTTGAGAGTTGCCCATTGATTTTTATTTCATATTTATTTTTGGCATGGGTCTCTAATAATTGGGTTAACGGTTATATGTTTTTTACGCCATGTTCAGATATCAGCAATGGTTTTATTATTTTTTGATATCATATTATTTGATAGTTTTATTTAAAATCTTTAATTTGTAGGAGCACTTTATCAGTAGTAATCCCTGATGGTGGATTTTTTTTCTTTGGATTTTTCGTTACAGGAATAGTACATTTTGTTTTTCTTAATACTGTTTTTTATTATTATTTATATTCTTAGTAGTTTCCTATTTTTGTAAAAGATCAATCTTGGGATGAATGCTTTCTTGCAATGTTGATTGCATAGGAGTTTTTCGGAATAATTCTGCACTAAAAAGTTATGACACGACCGAGTTCGATTATGCGACTGATTTAATTCATCAGTAATACACAAATACATTTTGGAGTAATAACTAAAAAAATCTTCAACCTACTTTTAATAAGCTTTTATGCTGATACTTTTTATCTACTTCAACAATGCTACACCGCGCCATTGTGGCTCCACCGAATTGGCTACCGTTACAAAACGCATTGTTATATGTAAGTCTAAACGAAAGTTGCGATAATTACTTCACTTTCTTCCAACTCAATACACAAATCTGACGTCCAGTTTGGACCGCGGATGTCGCCCAAGAGACGCCTTCCGGCGTCCGACCCGTGTGAGAACGCCGCAACATGTGTGCGTACAATATGTTTTTTCTTCTTCTTCACCTTCTTCACTTTTCTGCCTTTTTGTTTACGTACGAACGTTTCGCCACATCTGTGTGTGGACTCAATGCAGTCCCCACCAGCAAGCAGCCCGTTGCGTGTGGCGTTTGTTATGCGGCCGGCGAGATACGACTTTGTGTATTCTAATGCTTCAGTCGATCGCTGTGAACGCGTGATGCGGTCGCGCGGTGTACCGCTCCGCAATTGAAACGTCAAACTCATAGTTACGCCACATGATTATTTTAAAAAATATCACTAAACCCCATCCTGAGTGCGATCAAATTTTAGATCGATTCGATTGTTTTATTTTTAAAAAATAGTAAAAAAACAAACTCTTTTTTATCAATCGACAGTTTTAATTGTGCAAATTTAAAAGTTCAAAGTGTGCGTGTGTTTGTGTGTGCCACATGTGCTTGTGTAAATTTGAATAATCTGCGTTCGCGCGCTTGTCAAAAGTGACATGCGCACAACCGATACGAACTGTACTGCTGTTGTGTTTTGACAGGTGTGTCACGTGGTCGCACGATCTGGATTTTTCTTCAGATGAAGGTAAAAGGATTGATATATATATATATATATATTTATTTATATTTAGATTAACAATTATTCAAATCGAAGCTCGTTTTTTTACTTTACTTTTGTTCTTTCAATAATACATAAAAGTCCATCTTTTTAAGAATTGCGTAATATATATCTTTAATGTGGGTAAAAAAAATATACGCTTTGCACCCATCATCCTGATACATATGCTATAAAAATTTCACACCTTCAATAAATAAAATCAGTAAGTTTTTTTGTCATAAATAAATTTTACTATGGAAATATTTATGTAGTAGGTTATTACGAACGAATGTTAGATTTGTCAGAACAAATAGTTTTCGCTCAATATTCATGTGTCTAGTTTCGGTTATGCCGTGTCCATTCCATACTTCTCTTTTATTTTTTATTTAAAATCGCTGGTTATGTAGAGTTTTTAATAACTTACTTACCGTGTGCTTGGAATGATACCCCCCGCATATATTTCACTAGCTAGTCTTACAAACATCTTGTTGCGGTTTTTAAAGAAATTGTAGTCTTTCTGGATAGTTAACATTTTAGACAGCATGACGTGAGTTTAATTTAGTTACACAGTGTACTCTTGATTGTCCGGGTTGCTGGGGAGGAAGGTCATGGATAATTTAAAAACATAGATAATCCAAAATATCAATGTTTATTAACCCTTTGCGCTCGTAAGTCGACTATGTGTCGACATCGTATTTCAAGCGTTGTACTCGAACGTCGACAATATGTCGACAAAACTTTGAATGCATTTATTGGCTTTGTGTTCAAGCAAATTTTGAAAATTTAAATTTATTAATAGTAAAAAGACTTCTGTTAAACACATTTCAGTAATATTGAATTTTTAACTTATGCAAATAACTCAATAATCTTAAATTTACAAGTGTAAGTTTATTGTAAAATTTTTCATCGGAACATGGTCAAAGCGCGCGCTGTTAGGACGGCATCGCGCTAGACTTGACAGATTTAGGTTGTCAATTAATGCTTTAAAACTGATTTTTTCCTTCTAAGGGCATCTATATTTTTATGATATGGGATGAAACGGGATCATATGCTCTAATTGTGCATAATTATTACTTTATATTGTGTGTCTGTTATGAAATAAAAATAAAATTTTTAAGACGGAAAAAAGAGCGAGATGCCGTTATGCTAGCAGAGCTCGCTTACTCGCTCGCACTAGTAAAATGAGCGATTGACAACTATCGACCTGGGTACTCAACTCAAACGATAATATTAGTCTCGACACATTTAATATATTTTCGAGCTAGTAAATAGCTAAATTATGTAAAACAGAATTAGTAATCTGTGTTTTAATTATTTATAAATACATATATTGATTTTCTTTTAAAAATTATCCATATAATTACGAATGACGATATAATATTGAATTTTTAAGGACGTGATGATGAATTCGATATTAACCGTGATATTATTACTGTGACAGTAATAGTATGCGTTTATGCTAAGACTATTTTTACCAATTTTAAATCTGGTAATAAGTATTTAAAGTTTTAAGTTTTAGGATAATCTTTTAATGTAATAATTTTTTATGATCAATTTATTTACATTTTTAAGAACTGTTTTAATAAATTCAAAAATAAAGCCACGAGGCCAAACTACGCTGGTTCGCTCTAGGTGTAAAAACGCCTGCCAATCCAAAACAGATCCCCACAAAAAAACAATGTAATATTTATCATTTCTGCCTCAAATGGGCAAATACATACGAAAAACTTGTAGAATATTTGTCTAAATATAAAATTTGATCATTTTCACAAAATATAATAAAACTTTACCAGCCCCACCTATTTTTTTTTATGTACGAAAAAATTGGGTGGGGCCTGGCCCCAATTGCATTTATATTATCACCACAGCTGATATTTTTGAGCGCCATTTCGAAATTTGTTAATATGTGGGGGCACCTATTCATGCCATATTTTTAAAAATATTATGGTTCAAATAATTGATTTACAGCCTTAAATTATACTAAAAAGCCATTTTATTAGACTCAAATGCTTACGGCACCTTTAAATGTCTAATGAGTACTGGCGATTTTCTTGATGACACCTATAGAAGTCATCCGCGGTGAAAGGGTTAAAAGTCTTGTAAAATATATTTTTTTCAGTGAGTTTTAGGATTGTATTACACTTATATAAATTTATCCATATTTAACACTCTAAAGGCGGATGACTCAAATATGCGTCATTGAAAAACTATTGGTAAAAGTCGTTTATGCACAACATAATCAACACTTACACGTTTAATTGGATAAGATTTAAAACACATTTTGTAAATTAGTGATATCTATTATATATTGTTAACTATAATTACAGCTTACAATCAATAGATGTCGCTTAGCAGTTAGGGCTTAATTTTAATAATAGCGCATTCTTAATATTAAAATGTTTAGTTTGCTGCGGGACCTGAACCGATAGTCTCTAGGATATCAGTTCAACGCCTTAAGGACTACGACATTCCGGTTATACAAGACAATCTAAATATAAAGTTGTAAAATCGCCATGACGCGTTTTGAATGTCTCTCTGTAAAACATATGACTGAAGAATATAGACAAGGTTATTTTGCTCGTGTAACACCATAGACCAGGGGTCGGCAAACCTTTTTTGTGAAGGACCAGATTGTAAATATTTTAAGCTCAGCGGGCCAGGAAGCAAAATTAAAATGAGCTTTATCATTTCTCTCAAATATTCAAATGTATTGCAAAAGGCGTTACGTGGGCACTGAAGATGCTGTCAAATTTAAAGTGCATAACGTCACGGCGAAATACAAAGCAATAGGAGCACCTTATAAGGTGATACCTAGCTAGCTCCTTAACTCGACGGTTGGCCGCTCTATTATAGCACATACTTTGATTTTTTTATATGTCAAATCTAACAATTACTTGCAGCCCGGATTAAAATAAGCAGAGGGCTGGATTTGGCCGTAATTTTCTGACCTCTGCCATAGACAGTGAATATATTAAAAAATATCTAATTTAATTTGGCCTTCTTTTTCGTATTTTAAATATTCCTATCCTAAGTGCATGTAAACGCAGGACAAATACCCCCTGGATAAATATATCTCCCATCAAAACTCCCCTGGACATTAACCCCCTGTACAAATAATCCCCTGTGCAAATAACCCCCTAACAAATAGCCCCCTGAAAATTAACCCCCCGTGTAAATAACCCCCCTGACGATTAACCCCCGCCACGTATAGAGATAAGTATTTTATATAAGTTGTTATTATTTATAATAAATGGTCATTATTTTAATAAAATAATGTTTAATACGAATAATCAGTATCAATACTAATTTATTTCATTCAGCAAAATACAGAATTTTTAAAATATCAATAAAACTAACACATTTACGAAGAAAATATACGTATTGTATATTTTGTACCGGTGACCGGTGCGAGCAAAATTGTTATAAAGAGTATTAAAAAAAAATAAAAAATATTATTAGGCTAGATACATATGTATGTATAATACAGCTAAACTTTGGTAATGGCGTCAGTATATGTTTTATTAAGTATAATAGAGCGTCACGAGACGTATTAAGTAATATCTGTATTATCTTTATACGTGGCGGGGGTTAATTGTCAGGGGGATTATTTGCATGGTGGGTTAATTGTCAGGCGTTATTTGCACAGGGTGTCAATGTCCAGGGGGTTTTGACGGGGGGTTATTGTCCAAGGGGTATATTTCCAGGCGGTTAGTGTCCTAGAACCATATTTCCTAATCTAGATTCTCCTTTATATATGGACCTTCGCTTTACTTTATTTGGAATCTCATTATCGGCAACTTAGCGTCAAAAGTGTTAAATTTTGCTTTTAAAAATCATTGGTTATATCGTCAAAATGTATCCTTTTGCTTAAAACATATGTGCTGATGTGCATATTGTTTGTGTTTTATTTATTGTAAGGTGCATAACAATTTTTCGTATTAAATGTGTTTTTAAACGTTATTATATGTTGATATATGTTTTATTTAACTAACAGTATATTTTTTTATTTTTTATAATACGTTTATTGTAATCTGATTTTCTAAAAAGTCTAAAACTTGTTAATGGGAATATATTAACTATTTACCAAGAAAAAACAACAATTAAAAAAAACTAAAAACTAAGGTTTTACTAAGAAAAAAAACTACAAGTAAAAAACTTGTGCTCTTTGTAATTTTAATCTTGATTAAATTTTATTGTAACCATTATTTTTTTGTATGAACGCAAATTGTTGATCGATGTTATGAGCGCTAAACGCTATAGAACGAGCGTGATGCGCAAGATAATAAGCGCATTGCGCAAGATAATAAACGATGGGTGCAAAAAAAATACAAACAGTCCAATATTTTAATTATTTAGAATTCATATGACATCTAGCTATTTACAAATTTCTTAATGGTTATAAACCCCTGCCGCTACATCACTCAGCTGTTTTTTTAAATAATTCATTTATTTGTTTTACCGCGCATTTGATTGCGATGGACGAAAAATCATCTAAAAACATCATTACATTTACCTTCCTATACTATGTATACCTAATACTATGTCATTTATTTTTTGTGAATAGTAAGTGCAATTCTTCGTAAACACATTTTAATAAATTATTCTTTTCTAAGTTTCATGGTTAACGTTTTACAAATTATTTAAAAAAGTACAATAAAAAAAGTTATTTTCCGATTAAAGTATTTAAATTATAATATATTTTAAATATTTAATTAATTTTTTTTTAACTAAAATACTGACAAACTATCAATCTTTCGCTGTATTAATTTTAATTTGTGAAAAGATTAATCAAAACATGTTTTATTTCATTTTTACTTCCAAAAATTGAACATAAAAAAAGTCTCGAAATTAAATACGAGCTGGCGCTACCCCAACCAAAAAAAAAATACGAGTGCAAAGGGTTAAGTTTTAAAATATGTATAAATAATTTACAGTACAGAATTTAATTTTTTTTATATATCAAGACAATTCTCAAGGATTCTTTACTTTTGAGAATCGCTTAATAATTTTCGAATATCAGTACGAGTTTTTCTGAACTTTTATATCGTTATATCATTTCCTTCTTCTTGTATTGAAAACCCGAATCATTTGAATCGCGATCAAATCACTACACAATGTTTTCCTGATCGATATGTTGAAAAAATTGCATATTTCAGATATATAAAAATATATTATATGTAGTATATTTCTGATTTATATTTCAGATATAATTTTTTTGCATATTTCAGATATGTACAAAGTATATAACTTTTCTCAGTCTTCAAAATTCAATATATCTATTTCCACGATAGGATATGTTACTGGCTTTACTTTAGATCAGGGGTCCCCAAACTTTTTATAGATAGCATGTGAACATTTAAAACTATGGGTTATAGATTTTTTCAATTATTTTTGAAGATGTATAAAATTATCAAACAAAATATACAAATAAAAACAAATATTTAATGTGATCGATGTGCTTGTTTTGTATATCTTAAAATTATTTTATTTATATTTGGTGCCAATTTAGAAGCACCAATAGTAAAAAATCAGTCAGTTTTGATCGGGTTTTTGATTTTATATATTTCAATCGGGAAAAAGTTTGTTCACATGTATAAGTTATGAACAAACTTTTTTAGTTTTTTCCAATTTAATTATGATTCCTTGATTATTTATGACAATCTTAAAAATAAAATTTCTCCAATTGTATCGTTAAAGCTCTTTAATGCTGTTATTTCTTCAGTTAATGTGAATTTATCCCACGAATAAATATCACTAACTGCCACAGAACCATAAAAATTACCTTTTTAGATTCAAAATACCCCGCATTTTCAAAGTTCAAATTAAAAATGTTGAAATAATAATAATAATAAATAATGAATAGACTATATTTACTTTTACAATATGATAAGTGTCAAGGGCCGGATTTGGCCCACGGGCCGTACTTTAGGGACCCCTGCTTTAGACTAAGTTTGTGCTATTCCATGTATAGCACTAAATGTCGTCATTTTTTTCCAGAAATTGATCAAGGCAACATCTTCCTTAACAAGAGTTTTGAGAATACCATCACGGTAAAGCTGTTTCATTGATGATTTAACACCTTGGTCCATGAGTTGAATTAAACTTGTAACATTAGGCAGTAAAAAATTGCAACTATAAAATCATCATTCATTTAAAATATGCTTTCATTCGGATGAAAGAGTATTGTGGGAAAATTTTCACTTCAGGAATCCATTTGGTTTTGAACCAATCTTGCATGCTCCTTTTTGGTTATAATAATCAACGATAGGTTTTATTTTATTTTAATTCCTTTACTTTACTAAACAGTTTTTTATATGTGGCAACATATAAAACAAAGGTTTTTTCAAACATAAAACAAAAGCATTTTCATTAAAAATTGAAAATATTACAAGCACGGATAATTCACACGCAAATAATCGAGAGTACTCTGTATTTTAATTCGTTAACGAAGGTTGGTCTGATTCAGTCTTTGCCAATCCATTAAAACTATTTTTGCTAATAATATTAATTTACCACTTAAATCTCCGTTTTTGCCATTCTTGTTTATATAATATTAAAAATAAATTATTCATATAAATTAACATATAAAAATAGTTGAATCTATAAAACAATTAGAAATTTTAATATTATTCGCAAGACTCGAATCATTACATCTATAAATAATGAATCATCCTTAGAACATGTTTTGTCCAAGAAGTGGAGAGTGAATCATTAAGTAATTCTATAAAGTCAGCCTGTATATTCAAATTACCATTACGTTGATGTTGCAGACTTAATAGCAGATAAACTAACTTGACTTATTACTGAGCAGTCAAGGTCACTAGATACACGAAAAAGTAAATTATCATACAAGGGTATATTATTTTTTTAAATATTTGATTGATTAATGCTCAAACAAGTTAATAAACAAATCGTTTCTTGATCAGGTTTTGCCCCGTTTTATGTGTCTCGAGAGGTTGAGAGTGAATCATAAGATAATTCTACGAAATCGGTCTCTACATACACTTATCACCACTTAGATCCTGCCAAGGCTTAATGCAGATGCACAAACTTGACTTCTTACAAACTTTCAAGGTCACGAGTGATATAAAGCAGGTAATCATATTATTTAATAATTTATAATAAATTATCTTTTGATTAGGGTTTGCTTAGCTTAGAATGAATAAGTGCGCACAGATTATGATTAAGATCATATTATATAATAATTTAACGAGGATATCTATAAAATTTATTATTACTCAATAAATATTAATTAATTACTTACTAACGGTTTTGTGTATTAGTTTTCATAAGCTCGATTTAATTATGCGAATGCTATGAAACAATATATCCTTGTTCATGATTACAGTAGAGATATGTTTTATCAAATGTGTTAAAATTAAAAATGTGTAATATGGATCAATTTAGCGGGTAGGATATTTAAAATTTTGATAGCAGCAAACAGGTTGTTAGTACACTTGCGTATGTTAATAAGCGTGTTTTTAGAGGTATAGAACTTCATGTATCATGGTAACTTTATTGGAAAGATAATATTATGACATTAGTGTTTAAATATGATTTCGGGCATATGTACGCCGAGGTTGGGGCCGTATATCAGCAATAACGCGGCGAATGTTGGCTTCTAATTTGTCCATCGTCTCTGGTTTATCAGTGTAGTGACTTCACATATCTCCACAGAAAATTATCCAAAGGTTTTAAATCACACGATCTTAGAGGAAATTTTCATATTTTTTAATTATAATAAATATACATAAGAATCTTCTATACTTGAATATACGAATTTGCTTTATTTACATATGTTTCGTTGAATAAATTATATTGTTATCATATATTCTTTATTATATATTTATAGTTCTAATTATTATACCTTTAATTAAAAGTTTGTACAAAATATGGTAGAAAATTAGTTTTTAATACAAATAAAACCATTTAAAAATAAATAACTCTGAGCTGAACCGAAAACCGTAAAAACCAAAATTTATTCCGGAACCGAACCGATATATATTTTTTTATCACGCCAGAACGAAAAAAATAATCGTTAGATGCTCTGCTGCCAACATAGGAAACTCGAATTGGATCATCTAGTATTATCTTAAAATATAACCATGAATTAACCACAAATGACACCTACTTATATCGTTTCATTTGAAACTACTTTTTAATAAAATATGATCTGAAAGCATCATACATTTTCATTTGTATAAAGAATTTTTGAAAGCCATCTAGTTTTACAATTGTATAAAAACATGTTGTAGTAAATACTTATATATTCACAAAACTACCCTATAGAAAATACTGAAATCGCCACGATATTGCAATCAATGAATATTGATATTTAATTAATTCTTTATTGGCCGTTATATGTATTACATGTATTGAATATAAAACACAGCATACATAGTATTCTTTATTGCAAAATATTTTAATGGTAATATTTCCTTTAAATTAAAAAAAAACTAATGAATATCCAAAATCTCAACATTACCAATTTGCAAAAACGATTCATGTTTCATGTTTATAAAATCAATAATTTAAAAAATGTGTGCTATTTCAATTAGACATACATCAAATGGGATTAGTATATCTGTGTCAGTACATCATACATCACATTTGTTAATATAATAACATTCTAGTTTCGATGACTTCATCCATGTGATAAATAAGCCGTTTCCATCAATGCTAATCATTTCATATGCGGCATTCATTTTAATTGTAAATGGATCTAGTACTGATTTTATTTATTAATAATATTTCCTAATACATATTATACAATTATTTTACTAAATTATAAAATATATATAAATAGAAAGAGTGTCTTTAATGTTGCAAATATAACATAGTTTCAATTGATATACGATGGTACAATTCCATTCTCCTCTCTCTTTTAAAAATTTACTAAAAATCTCGGCTATTTTCGCTTTGATTTTTTTTCTTAATTAAAAATCGCGTACTCTTATATGCCGAAGAAAAACACATCGTAATTAATGCCGACTCGCCGAGTAGCAGACGAGTGTTGTTCTTTGTATGTACACATTGCGGTTGAAGTGCTATTTTGGGGCTAAGCTTGGGCCTTAGAATCGTTGCACTCGACGAGGACAGGGGCGTGATGATATTCGTACGACGGTGATGCGGAACCGAACCGAGTGAAAAAATTTGTGAACTACCAAGTTCAACGAGCGAAAAAATAATATAAAAGGCGGCGAACCGAGCCGCGTATTGCCCAAGTACGTGCGTGAAATTCGGGGGACCGAAAAAAACGACGGTTCGACGACTTTGTTGCTCGATAACGGGTATGCCACCGTTTGAAGCGAATCTGGTGTAGAAAATAAGAATGACTTCTGAGCGAAGCTCCAATTAAAAAAATCCATAGTCGTTTGGGGAGTCACGAACCGATCAGTGTTTTCTCCAATAGGGTTTCATACTTCTGGAATCTAATTTAGGCATTATATGTGAACAATTATCAAAACACCAACATATAATATGAGACCAGAAGTAAACAAAGTTTCCGGGATATTGCTGATAAAGAAGGTCATATATAATTAAAAATCACGGATAATCCGAACTCTCGATTTTTAATTAAAAGTTATCATATCGATATATTCAAATCCCCTTTGGTCATTGTAGTCCAGTAAAGCTTCAAAAGAAGCTCCGTCATGTGACAGATAGCGAAAACATTATATACATATATTGACATATTATTTAATATAAATATATGTAATAATTTATGATTAGAATTTTTTCTGTTTGAAATTTTCACTGTGCGCAATTTTTCTTTGCCTAATAATCACCGAACCCATATATACTTTTATGGGATACTCTATTTGCTTGTCCTATCATTTGATAAATCTTATATAGCAATACATACACTTTTTTGAGCATTTGAGAAGCGCAGGACGAAGGATTGCGAACGTTTTATAGTGGCCACTAAATTTGTTTACTACCTCCGCCAATGCGTTTTAATTAAAAGTGTTTATATTGCCAGGTGTTTAGGTTTACGAAATGACGATGCATCAAAGGCGAAATCCGGTTATTGAGATATTATGGATAATGATAATAAAGACGGTGGGCAATTTCATAATTTTCCTACAACAATCGGTAAGTTCAACAATGAGAATTTCGAAAATCACGACTCGGACCACGGCTGTGTTTACAGTATCAGTAGGGCACTTTATCAGCGTTTGTCTCGGTGATCTATTTATTATGTCATAGATCATGATATCTGAAATATTAATCTGTTATTGGTTATTAGAATTTGCTGAAGTTTAGTCTCGGTGCAGATATTTCAAGGCCGTTTAAAGTGTTACACGCAATTGTTGAGTACCTACTAGCTTTCATTTGTAAATAGGCATTTTCATCTTCACAATGAATAATTAGCAATAAAATGTATATTTGTTACAACCTTGACAGTTTATCAGATATTTAAATTAAAAAAGCAATTATTTTTAAAGATTGGAGCAAATATAAAATAAGCACATAAATGCATTTAAAAGTGTCATTCAGGATTGTTGCCTCAATCAGGTGAATTTTTTTACATATATAGTCATCAGCAGCTTAATAGAACTAGCACCCTAGTAGTTTCTGCTGTGGTAATAATCCACTTAAATTCGAAAAGCTTAGTAACTCAGCTGGACAACTAGCACGATATACAAGTGCTATAAGTCGCTAACTATTGACCTTAAGAATCTGAGATAAAAATGTTAGAATCCTATATGGACCTTGATGTTTTAGGAAAGCTCGTAACTAAATCTATGCTATGTTGTATTATTTCAAATAAATATTTACACAGTCACGGCACCCGTCAAATTCACGACTTTCCGGTTTGTTTTGCAAATTTTACAAAATAAATATTTTTTCTGTATTTCTTACGACTTTTTATATTTTAACAATGAAAATATATATATGACACCCGTCAAATTGACGGGTTTAGTAAATAGCCATACTAAATTTGTCCCATTAGTGAAATTTTAATTTATGGAACGTTTTGTGAATTTTCATATCACCAGTGTATTAGCGAGATCTCTCATTTAATTTACGATTTACGTATGTATATATTTAATGTTGTTGTGATACAATAAGTTGTATTGTGACCTTTAAATCACAAACATTATTTATTATTTGCATAATTTGTTGTATAAGTGCTTCAATTAAAATATATCAATTTTTTTACCAGCACGATAGATCAGTAGTCATAACTCAATGACTAGAACTTGAAAGACATGGGTTCTAATCTCACGTAAACCCGAATATTTTTTCTGGAAGATTGAAATTACTGTTTATTGTGTCTTAGTCTTGGAGTCAAAGGGTGTTTTTTGTCAAACAAAGTATTGCTTACTTTGTTTACCTTTATTTTTTAAATAAATATTATAATCGGCCGCTTTGAGGACAATCCTGAATGCACGCTTAATCTCTTCTTTAAGCAACAAATATGTTTTAAATCTTTTCTGTGTTATGCCGCGTACTTTACAAATTAAGCTGGTAAAAGATTTCTTACGGTGGTGTCCAACTTTATTAAAGAAACCTATTTTTTAGATGGTTAAAACGCTTTATCGAATTGTGTCGAATTATCCGTTTTTGTAATTAAATATCATGAGTTAATAATAATTTTAATTCTGATAGATCATGATAAATATTTTATATAATTTAATATTTTAATAGTTTAGAAATCTCACTCATTATTTGAAAAAATATTTTGCACGATTATATTAATAATGTAATTTGCTTTTCTGTGTCGATTTCTTAAAATTATCTCAAGATTTGCTCTTAGCCTCTGGGCAATAAGAAACCGAGAAAATTAGTTTATTTAATAATCGACTATACAATTCAGATGAAAATAATTGCGTTAAGCGTTTAGGATTTCCTGTTTTTTTGCGCCCTATTTAAGTGTCGGTCGACTTTATACGTCAAAAATTTGCATTCAGAACATCGACATGGATATTCGTACATTTTGGTTATACATTTCAATTGTATATAATTAATGAAATTTAAAATAAACATCATTCGTAATTGCTTGTACCGCAACGAGAAAAAAAATATGTAATAGCACACGCGTTCCGAAAAGATGCTCATTAAAATTAATTACGTATGATTATTTACCGATTTTGTTTAAACTATGAGCCGAAACGTAACAATTTTATTAAAAAAGTACGCTGCACGAACGGCACGTAAATAATTAAACTAAATATTAAATAAATACGTTTGAGAGGCGTTGGGATAAAACGATGACCGCATCGAAAGGGTTAAATTTAGGCCTTGTTGCAATTTTAAACGAAACGACCCACATGATCGATTCAGATCATTCGATGAATCATGGTATGGCGGTGCATATAGGTTCTCAAACTTTTAAATTAAATTAATAAAATATATATTGTTATGATTTTTTTAAACTAATAAATTCATGTCGCATTTCGCTAGAAACTGATTGCATATCGCATGTGCAGCATCCAAGTTCAGAACTTTTAGTAGACGAACAAAAATGTTGTTTACTGTCAACTGAGTAACTTGATATGAATATTAACAAGCTCAAGTATAATATTACTACCATGCGTATACAAAAAATATACAACGTTATTCGATATATTGATTGCATATTTTGTACGAGTGTGTAATTATTTCATGTATAAATTTAATCTTTTATCAACTAATTTATGTTGAAATCTAAACCCTGATATGAATACTAAATTTTATTGAGAAAAAGTGGCACACAACTGTGTAATTTTTCTTAGTAGTCTACATATATTGCGTTCGATTTAAGTCCTCCGGCGTTAAACGTTAACAAAGTGCATGGATTCATGCAACATCCGTTCAACTGATCTCATCGCCTCTTTGAAGGATCATAGATGTTGTCATGTCTAGGGTGAAATCTGATGCAAAAGCTACCTAATAATTATTAAAATCATTTCTGGCACGAATAATAATTTATTTATTTAATTTGCTTTGAATTTTATGTTATAGTTTTCTATATTCAAGCGTCATTAGTATGTTTACAAAATAAATAAAGAATCAGAGCAGTGATTATCAGAATTGCTTATACTCAGAAGTGAGTGTGTAAATCTGATTCCTAAATAATTAAAATTTATAGAGTGAACGCAATTAAATATTAATATTTTTTGCATGATTCAATAGAAAGCTTAGTTTGCGTCATCGTTAAATTAAACCGAGTTTAAAGGCGAAGTTGAAACAGATCATCGTCTCATAAAAATGTGACATCAGTATGGAACTAATTGCGTCTATTAGGGGTAATCAAGGTGACTCTTTGCAAAATTGAATGCATTACCTCATCTGTATCTGCTTACATAATATATCAGAGCATTGTCTAAATGGCTCTTGAGTCTAAATGAATGCTTTTATAATATGCTATCCATAATATTAACGGCTTTAAGATACTTGAAGTGTTAAGCCGTGGAATTCCACAATGCAAGAATTCTCAAATCCACTACCATGTTAAGTTGACGTAACCTTGCCTGTTATTAGCAAGTTCGGTCGATGTTTGATCTATGAGCAATTTCAAGCATCTCGCGTACTGAAATGTTTGTTTTGCTAGTTATGTCGAAGGAAGACAGTAAAAAACAACAGAAATTTTTACTGACCGCAAGTTAGGCGAAGGTCGCTTAGTTAGGCAAACCGCTGATAAAACTAGTTTTTTTTTACTCTAGCGAAAACGTCAATGAGTGGTTTTTGCATTATTAAATAATTTTATGTTCGCCGTTTGAACTTTACTGCCGCGCAATTATTGTAATCTTTACGACTGAACGTTCGCTAGGAATACATTTTCAACGGTTTTTCTATCGATACAATAAAAACACATTTAACCTTGGTATTATCGATGAGCTATTTTATAATCGTTTATTTTTGCATATGTACATTTTGCAAAAAATCATTGTAATTATTTTTAATTGAGTGTATTGCCACAGTCGTTTTAGTTGTCTACTTAAAATCGAATTTTAGCGATGCTGTTTTTGGTTAATCCTTGATTACTATTACGTAATAATTTAATCAAATTACAGAAAATCTTCGCATAAGTTTCCTATAACATTTGTGACATTCTCAACGTTACACACTCATACTGACGAGCTCGTGTTACAACAATTAAATTAATATATGTATATGTACATACGTATGTATATGGGTGTAGAAATTAAATTCCCAGATTCACATAATATAATATTGATTACAGTCTTATCAATGTGAATACGCAGAATTCTGCGCAGTTAACAATAGTAAACATAATATTTTTGACAAACGTAAAGGATTTAATAATACAGTTTATTGTAAGTTATTTAGAATTAAGTGTTTTTAAATGATTCAAACCTTTGGATATCACCCGACAAAATAATGTCAAGGAATTTGCTATTTATTTTTAACTACACTAGAACCCAGATAACCAATGAATCGACTAGAACTTTACTTTTCCCACAAAAACAATAATATATTATTTTTAATGTGAACACTGAGCTTATTTTTTTGATATCAGTGCGACAGTATCTGGTTTAATAATAGAACTTAAAGATGCTCTTCTACAATTTTTGTTTTGTTTTAAATTTTTATATACTTCATACAAAAAAATATACTCTTTAAAAGATACGTCATGAACAGATATTTTTCATTTTTGTTACATAATCATTTTCGTTTCATTTTTATTATTAACTTATGCACAACACTTGCATAAATAATTTAAAAAAATACATATATGATTTAAAATCCATACATTATATCTGAAACTGAGAATGGAGTACCAAATATACTGAAATGCAGTTGCTGAAATTTGAAAATCTACTTCGGTTAAATTTTAAATACCGAAGCTATTTGAAACATTCAATTCAATAACCGACTTTCATCTTGAAGATGTAGGCTAAGTTATATGAGCAATGCTATAAACTAAAAATTTTTAATCAACCATTTTCAAATTCAAGTGCAGGTTTTCCTTTTGAGTTTATGACTTTTAACCACTTTCCTGCAGTAAAATACACAGTCTCTCCGTAGCTAGTTTCCAGAGTATTTTAGAAACTTGAAATTAGCCGTGATTTAGACATTTTGTTTCTTATTGAATTTATTTTATTAATGACGACGTTTATAGTATTGACCATTTTTAACTTTTCTTTCTTGATATAGAATGTATTGAAATTACCGAGATTTTTTTGCATCATGGTCAACTAGTTTCGATGACTAAATCGAACATGTGATTATTAGGAAAAATCTTGCAAATATTACTTTTACTGCTTCATACAAATATGTTGACAAAACATGCATTTTCATGAAACTAGGGAAGTCAGTTCTTCGGTAATATTAAATTTGTTGTCAATCACTCGAAAAAAGTTGCACCATATCTGTAACATATTTCATCCAAAGTTATGAAATAAGACTTTTAGGACAAATTATAACTGTAGATTTTTAGGACAAATTATTTCTGAAACGCTTTCGCGATATTATTTAATAAATTCTTCGTTAGTAAAGGATTTTTTTTGCTAAGATATTAAATTTGCTACCATATATTATATCTTGTCTTGACTTATTTTTTTTAAATAGTTATTGAAACATCAGATTTTTTCAAGATATTTAGTTTTTTGTAAATGAAACATTCCTTACAATTTGTTAAATTTTAAAAGCAATTAAACACAATGCCGTTAAATTTTTGTTTGTATAACAAACATAATGTTTTATTTTTCTATACAAAAAAAAGTCGTCAATTTTTTTTTGTATATTTTTATTTTTTATTTTACTAGTTTTATTAAAAGATAATGAAAGAGAAACGCTAATTTTCTTTTAAATAGTAACAATATTGATACGCGGGCTGCATTAACTAGTATTGTGAGGCGCAGGTTGGACGTTCCTGATTTAAACATCTATAAGGACTTGATAACTGATAGGACTTGTTCAAGATGAATTATTTGATCTTGTGCATCTATTGACTTGTTAAAATGCAGATTTGCTTTTGAAACTTTATTCAGTTGTGGCAAATATATAACCCATGTAACTATTTAAATTATTTGGATAATGGACATCAATAAAGAGATTTCAAAAATATTAATGAAGATTTTGAGATAGGTTTTTATTTGTTGTATGACTGCCTACTTTTAAAAAACTGCGTAATAAGTAGGATTAAATTCACATTTCAGATTTTTAAAGGAGTTCGGAATTAATAATGTGTAAATATACCAACATGATAAATCAGTAGTGTAAGTTTATAACTGACACATAAAAGACTCGAGTTTAAAGCTCACATAAACCTCAATGTTTTTTAAATTGTATTATTGTTAGTGGTTATGAAAATTATAATTGCGATTAATTTGAACAAATTAAATTTCTCTAAGTTTCCCTAATCTTACTGATGAATAACGTGATGATAAATTATAATTATAGCTCATTGATTAGCAAATTTGCATAAACAAGAAATATTGTATATTATTCATATAATAATTTTAATTGATCATCAAACTTTTTTTTTATAATTATTTTATGTATGTCGATGCTAACTATTTAATAATAATTAAGTATTAACTAACTATTTAATAATGGTCATAACAATAAATTTAAACATGAAATAAACCTATTAATATTGTATGTGCAATTTCCTTAGGTAAAGAAACAGACAATATAAAATCACACCTGCATACTAAAATATTACTTTTATGTGTGTAAATTTATATTCTAAAATTAAACAGGAAATTTGACATTTTTAACGTGTTTTCCGCGTATAACGGAACTATAAACGGCAAAATTTATGCACAATCCGTTTTACGTATATTAATACGCAACACGGATAAAAAAGCTGTCGAATTATACACGTAACCCAACCCGGTCGATACCGGATTTATGACCGCACAACAAATTGCCAAATCCTCGCAATAAGCATTCAGGTGACAATCTCTATAAACACTCGAACGTGATTGCGTGTCGTGAAATCCTTTCGGTCAGGACAGAATGTCAAATTTTAAAGTGAAATTTCTTTGACGGTACTTTTCATAAAATTCTCACATGACCGAATATAAATTATAACAGAAAATAATATTTTTGACCACAAATAGTAGCTTTTCTCATGTTGTCTAATGAAGTTATTTTTAAAAGTTCCATCCTTATACTTTGATAAAGTATTCAAAAATATTTTTTTATTTGTAGTTATTATTATATTGAAAGCTAAATGGCTCTTGATTACAATTTTCGATATATTAAAATAAAATGATTCAATATATATCTTGGTATTTTTTTGCTAACATGTATAGATTTTTCTAATCCATTTTATTACTTTCACTACTATAAGCATTATTTTGTTCAGGTGTTGATTTCACTATGTTATTCCTTACTTTATCTTTTAAATTATTTATATAAAAATTTGATCCTTAACATATGATTAAATTATTATCTGTGATACTTTGTTACCACTTGTGTTTCGCCCTTCGCCCTCAACATCAACACATGAGATAATACCAAATATTTACCTTTACTTATTTGTTTGTACACACTGTCGATAGATTTATATGTAGACACACTCCAGTCGGTATAACAATTATTTTTATTCGTTTCGTCAGTGGCAGTAACTTATTATATATTTTGTAACGGCGCGTGATGTGTTTCAATTCAATCGTTGAGCTCATATCTATGTCGGGTATCTTCACAGCCATACCAGCATGGGGATGCGCTCATCGGCAATTAGCATGCACGTATGGTTGCTCATGCCGATGATGATGATGATGACCATGCGGGCTCGGCTAATGCCTTTGTCTAAATGTGGGCTAACTGCCACAATGTGTGCTTTTGTGACAAAATTTTACGCGTTTCGCAACATTACCCTTTTTGTTACTTTTATATTCACTCGCGTCAGATTTTTAGTGTATGATGAATCCAGAAACAAAATTTGATCTTTTTGATAAACATTTATTCTATAATAGCATATTATATTATATATTATTTTAAAAATAATAATATGCACTGAAAGTTCATGTCTTACAAAGATTTAAGTGCATTTAAAAAGTTTATGTACTATGTAGTTTTACTTCACTGTAAAATTATGCAATTCATACAACTTTGTGAATATTTTTCAACATATACACCTTTTATTATATAACTATTAAAATGTATTAGTATTTTACTCAATTAAAATATTAACTGTTTTTACAGATTTGTATCTAGTTTTTATACATTCTATCTAGTTTTTCAATGTTTTTTATTTTTCGAGAGATGGGAAATTGAATCAAATTTTTCATTTCTTTACTTATAATAAATGTATTATATAAAAGTATTTTATTTTTACTCACATACAAAATATGTGTCAAGACACGTTTAGAAATTCTTACAACTATAATACGTTTTCCTTTAATTGATGTTTTCATTTCTCAACAAATTTCTTATGAAATTTTCACGTATGGAAAAAATGTAATATATATATATATATATATATATATATATATATATATATATATATATATATATATATATATATATATATATATATATATATATATATATATATATATATATATATATATATATATATATATATATATATATATATATATTGTATATAAAATATATTATAGTTAAAAATAATGCAATTATTAGTAAAACACTTAATAAAACATAGGAGTACATATATGTTACATTATTAATTTATTTTAAATTCTTACATTGGATATTATTTTAATTGTGACTAAAATATTTAATGCGTGTTTATTTTAACTTATATATTTTTTGTTGACGAATGTGTGTGGAAGTCAGAACGAAATGTTTGCTAATCGTATTTCATAGTCCCTGTCCTTTTCTCACTACCTGCTCTGAATTCAGATGGTAAAATTTTTATGTTGTCGATGGTGGAGTGACTATCGATGAAACTCACCGAGACCACCAATTCTATATTATTTCGTATTAATCGCGGAAGGTTACGAGAAAAGTTTGAGATTCTCTATCAAAAGTCTCACGTTAAATACTGCGACTGGGTGAAGATCAATATTTATCGGTCAATTGTGGTTTGACCAGGCACGTACGGTGAGATACATTCCCCTTCGCTCGCTCGCGTGTTAAGTGACAAGAGTGAGTGAGAAGAAATGGGCGTACGGAACGCATGTAACGCACGCCCTTATCTTTCATTCACATTCATAGTATAGATTTAATTTTTAAGTAAAAAACATATAATGAGAATTCTCGAAATTATTTTTTATTTTATCGATAAATCTCGAGGAGAAACAGTAATTCTATCCTTCGTATAAATAATTTCAATTGCTTTTTTCTTCTATAAATAACATATTTTATGTTACACGTTATAAACATAGTCAAGAATATATTTATATCTATATTTTTTGTTTAAAATAAGTTATTGACTAAGTTTCGTGTTTACTATAATTGCATTGCTCGAAAACGGTTAGATAATATGCAGTGTAGTTAACATGTGCATAACATGTTAACTATGCTTTTTTATGAAAATTAAATATATCAATATTTATGACAGAAATGCAATTAACTTTATAAATAACATGTTATTTCCATAAATGTTCCTTGACATTTGATATATAGATTTGCGTCTGTTTTCATTATCATAAATGACTTCAGGAGGAAAGGAGACTTTCATAAATTTATAGTTTAGATGAGTAATTATTATGTTACCATTAAATTTAAATTTACTATATTATTTTCTTATCATAAAATATATAATTAATTTTTCAGTGCTAATTTACAATCATATTCTACATCCATTTTTTTTATTTTATTTAGCCCTAGCCTTTTTTATTAGCAATTTGTTATACTTACTTGTAATAATAATAGTGTCATATGAAATTAAATTATCATTATTGTTAACATATATATAAAAAAAAACAAAGTTGATGAGAAATACATAAAAGCTGTCACTAGAAACTTAAAACCGAATATTCGAATACCGAATATATTCGCCCGTTTCTAATATATTCGTTATTGGAATATTGGTTCGCAGGTAGTATTTTTTATCTTTGGTGTGCGTACGGTGAGATACTTTCTCGAGAGTAAGCGAGAGATAAGGGCGTGAGTTCAGCACGCCCTTATCTCTCACATACGTCATTCGTCCGAAAAATAAAATAACGAAGAAAAAAACACTCTGTAATTGACAAAATTCAATAAGTTACTCATATTTCTGATTTTTTTTAAATCAATACAAAAAGTGATTCATTTTAAGTCTGTCTAAAGTAATTTAATATATGAATATTTTTTTGCTTGTATATTTTTACAAACTTTTCTGCAACAGGTATACTTTGTACTCATTTATAGTTTATATTTACTGCTCAATTAATTTTAAAATCAAAATTAATATTTTTTATAACACTTAATGTATGAATTCATATTTCAATTCTTTTCAACTTTACGAATTTATTGTTATAAAGTCCAATTTAATAGAACCATCTGCTTAAAAAATATAATTGTAATAATTTATAAAATGTTTTCATTGTTCTATTCAATTTACAATTGATCAGAGAAGTTCAATAATATAAAAAAACTACTTTCAAGGATTTCATTTCGTAAATGGCGGCCCATGATGGAAGATTTATTATATATTGCACACAATGCGTTATTGATTTATATGCTTATTATATGGACATTATGAATTCAACATATACAACGAGCGCACATCCTGCTCCTCAAGGATATCCTTCATTTTCCGGATGTCGCAAATCAGACGGTTAAATCGACTCGTATGGGCCAGGCATTCACTAATCGTTTTTCCATCGTAACTATAGATAGATATTTTATGAAGACGAGTCGAGAGCTCAGAACTGGTCAAATTCGATATCGATTAATGTCGATTCGACATCGCCTTCGAACGTGTCTATCTATGTGTGTCTTAAATCAATCAGTTTGGTATGCGAGAGTCATAATGCAACAATCATCGAGGGGTCTATTGGCGTCAATAAGTCAGGAGCCATTATCACGCCGATCGGCGATTGGTAACATTCGGTTACTGCCACATTTACGATTCACTTCTAATTAATGTGTTTTTGTTTGGTTTATGACGGTGTTGTGAATGCGCTAGACCACTGACTGCATACCACGCATATATTACATAATGATGTCTGATTATATTTTTACATACATGATGTCTATAGGTCACCTAGAAATTGTAAAGAATCTGATCATGAACGATTTTTAAATTTTAATATAGAGAATAATGAAAATATCTACTAGTAAATTTTTATGATTTAAAAAAAATATAAAACATGCGAAATATAAGTCAAATAGGACATGAATTTTAAAGATAAGAAAATCAATATAAGTTCAGATATTTAATGATTTACAGTTGAACCTTGTGCTCGTATTTTAAAGCAAACTTATTATATATTTATATTTAAGAAAAGTTGAAAACTTAACTTGATTTGTTCCAAATCCAAAATTATTCATATAAAAATGATTAATACAAAATATACGTATATTTTTATTATCTAAATTTATTATGAAATAATTAAATTTAGATAATATGCATTCAATGCATTGGAGAATCCTTGCGTGTTATTTATGGGGGAACCCTTAATTTCTTGTAATTCATTTTTTTAAATTACTACAAATTTGATAGTACATACATATAATATATCAACATAAATTATATACAATATGTATTATTCAAAGTATTATGTGCTATTCAGTATCAGAGGAAATGAGTATATTTTTATCCATTTTATTATATTTTATAACGTTTTGTGTTGATATTATTTTTTTATAAAATTATCGCAACCGCTGTAGCAAATATATATTTTTGTATCTTATCTTATAAATAAATAATGTAATTAAATTCATATTAAATATAGTTTTCGAGAATTTGTGTTATTTTCAAATAATAATTGCCTATTTTAAAAAAAAACAATATAATAACCCTATATATCTATATTGATTATTATGTCATACTAATATCGTAGATGTTCCATGTTTGCGAGTAAATGTTTTTAATTAATTAAAGTTTAATCATGAAACCACATGCTTTGATATTGAAGATTTATTTATATGTTATTACGAATAACAATTAA